>NC_086446.1:661820565-662120565 GCF_028390025.1 Pseudophryne corroboree
ACTTGTTCCATGTCGCTCTAAATTTACCACTCTGTTTCATCCCATTGAATCTCATACTCCCACAGATAGATTTCAAATGAAAGGCAGATCTCAGCATCACGAACTGTAATGCCTTGAAAACTGTTTCCTATGAGTGCCAGGCTTTTAACTCCCTGCTAAATGTTCCCCATATGGACAGTTTCCCCCTAATCCATGGGATCTGGAGACGTCTGTGTAGAATGAAGCAGAACAAAAAGCAGAGAATGTAAACAACGGAATGCAGGAGGGGAGCTCATGGCGAGAATCCCTCTGGTTTCTATTGTCACTGGACATATTGAATACAGGACACTTCCAACTTCCAAAGAGAACTGGCAAAGGTAACATCCCATATGGGACAGGACGTAACTAATGAAAGCAACATGACAAACCTGATGGCAAGTATTAAGGCCATCAATGCCTCCGGGGATGTTATGAAATTTGTCACCGAATGAAAAATACTTGTGGGGCTTCTCTATATCGTTTGATTTCAACAGGAGCAACACTTTTTTTTCCATTTGCTGACCAATCTCCTTTCTAAAGTGATCCCCGTTTCATATCGCGCCCATGGTAATCAGGTTTAGCTGTTTAAAGGGTTGGGTGTCCTCGCTACCCCCGGTGGTAGTGAGCTGAAATGATCATACCACAGAACGGGTGTGGAAGGGGTGAAAAGAATTGAATACCGCCCTTTATGTTTGATTCTGTGACACAATTACATTTCATAGCAAAGATACATAACTACAATATAGCATTTAGTGATCCATTTTCACTCCTGTTAGCTCAAATCATCCTAGCTGTAATGGTTGTTCTATGTGGGAACATTGCACCCGTGAGATCTGATTGTATCAAAATGTGTATATGCAGTTTGTACATTACATACCTACATATAACTGTATCCAGATTGAAGATATACAGTCAATAGATTGACATCAGATGGTCGTCAGTCAATATATTGACAGGATCAAAAGGTCAACAGGGACAGTTAAATGGTTGGCACAGAAAATGTCATCATGGTTTCTCAGTATTTTTCATTATTTAAACGGTTAGGGTTTGAGGCTATGGTGAGGATTAAGCACTTGGGGAGGGTTAGGGTTAGGCCGTCAGAGGGCACGGTTATGGTTAAGCACTTGGCAGAGGGTTAGGGTTAGGCTGCAGAAGGGGATGGCTAGGGTTAAGTTGGGTACACACTAATCCAATCCAATTCAAATTTTTTGTCATCAACATATCACTTACATGAATCATCAATGAAAAAACAACAACTTTCTGACGCATCAATCACGATATCTAGTGTGTATGCATGCAGGTCCGACGGAATTCATCACCAGTGATGACCATTCTGCCGAATGCAGCATGGCTCCCACTCCCCCTGCCATCGCTCGCCGCTGCCGGCTTCAGCAAATGTGTATGCACTTTACGATGCTAGCCCTGCCGCAAGGTCCCGTCGCTGAAGACATCGCATTGGGTACACATCGTTAAATGTGTACCTTGCTTTAGGCACCAGGGGAAGGGTCAGGGTTAGGCACCAGGGTTAGGATTAAATTACCAAAAAAGATGACAACCTTTTTTGTGTTATCCATTTGCATGTGATCTATTGACCCTGTTGACCCAAGTTATGTCAACTTTTGCGGGAAACCTGCAAATATAAATTAGCCCCCAAAGTGCCATGGAGGGGATGCAGCAGATATCTCCATATCTGCCACAGTTCCAGCAGCAGCCGTAGACCCCAACTCTAACCCTCCACAACAATGGCCGTTGCACATGTGTGGTCAGTAGACTGTGCATGCGTAGTAGCGCTGTGGGGGTCCCGATAGAGGAGTGAAGTGATCGCTAATGCCAAATGCATCACAGGTATGGGCTCTTTTTGCTGCCCCTATCCCTGTAGGTGTATATTAATACATCTGGTCAAATATTAATTTCTTATTGCCACGGTGATAAGAAACGACAATTATTGTCTCTAAAGCCCAATAA
This sequence comes from Pseudophryne corroboree, assembly GCF_028390025.1. Lineage (NCBI taxonomy): Eukaryota > Metazoa > Chordata > Amphibia > Anura > Myobatrachidae > Pseudophryne > Pseudophryne corroboree. The sequence goes on from NC_086446.1 coordinate 661,822,549, forward strand.
TAAATCTGCCCCATATTACTTAAAGGTGCTACGGTTGTTTTGTTGTTGTTGTTGTTGTTGTTTCTTTAGCATAGGCACAAATGTACATATTAATTAGGTTTATTTTATGTATGGTGCCTTGGATCCTGTTAGCTCAGCTCAATACAGCTTAATGGCTGCTCTGTATGAGCTTTCTTGTCTGAGACTACAAAAGTTGTGGTATCTCTAAAAGGGCTTTGACCAATATTCTTCAGACAGTGCTGGTGATATCACACAATGACATTTACTACATTTTCTAAAAATGAAAAGTAGTTGCCGCCCACCCGCATCCTGCACTCCGGGTGCAGCAGGCAGGCTAACTGACCTCTAGTGTCTGTGCGGCGCTATGGGAGAGACGTAATGACGTCTCTCCCATAGAGAGAAGCAGGCGGCCAGAGACGGAGCAGCAGCGGCAGCAGTGGTTTGGAAGCAGGAGCAGGGCTGGTGAGTATTTGTTTTTTTTGTGTGTGTGTTTGTAAGCGGCGCCACTAGGGGGTATAACTACAAGGGCACAACTACAGGGGGCAAAACTACAGGGGGCATAACTGTGGCCACACCCCTTCCCTATGAAGCCATGCCCCTATTTATGGCTCGCACTAACCCTGTTTAACCTGTCGGGAGGGGGGGGGGGGAACTATCACCCTGGACGCCACAAGGTCTAGAACCCTGTCTGTCTATGTGCCTAATTCAGACCCTGATCGCAGCAGCAAATTTGTTCTCTAATAAACAATGGGGGTAATTCTGAGTTGATCGCAGCAGGAATTTTGTTGGCAGTTGGGCAAAACCATGTGCACTGCAGGGGAGGCAGATATAACATTTGCAGAGAGAGTTAGATTTGGGTGGGTTATGTTGTTTCTGTGCAGGGTAAATACTGACTGCTTTATTTTTACACTGCAATTTAGATTGCAGATTGAACTCACCACACCCAAATCTAACTCTCTCTGCACATGTTATATCTGCCTCCCCTGCAGTGCACATGGTTTTGTCCAACTGCTAACAAAATTCCTGCTGCGATCAACTTGGAAATACCCCCAATATGCACTGCAGGAAGAGGGGGGGGGGGGGGGGAGCAGATATAACATGTGCAGAGAGAGTTAGATTTCAGTAGGGTATGTTCAAACTGAAATCTAAATTGCAGTGTAAAATTAAAGCAGCCAGTATTTATCCTGCACAGAAACAATATAACCCACCCAAATCTAACTCTCTGCACATGTTATATCTGCCACCCCTGCAGTGCACATGGGCCCTCATTCCGAGTTGATCGCTCGCTAGCTGCTTTTAGCAGCATTGCACACACTAGGCCGCCGCCCTCTGGGAGTGTATCTTAGCTTAGCAGAAGTGCGAACGAAAGGTTAGCAGAACTGCTACTAAATAATTTGCTGCAGTTTCTGAGTAGCTCCAGACCTACTCCTAGACTGCAATCATAATTGACCTCTAGTGTCTGTGCGGTGCTATGGGAGAGACGTCATGACGTCTCTCCCATAGATCCGTGGAGAGGCGCCGGTGGCTGGAGATGGAGGGCAGCAGCGGTCGGGAAGCAGAAGCGGGGCTGGTGAGTATATATATTTTTTTTTTGGTAAGCTGCGCTACTAGGGGCATTACTGAGGGCACAGCTACAGGGGGCAAAACTACTGGGGGCACAACTACTGAGGGCACAGTACTGGGGGCAAAACTACTGGAGGCACAACTACTGGGGGCACAGTACTGGGGGCAAAACTAATGGGGGAACAACTACTGAGGGCACAGTACTGGGGGCAAAACTACTGGAGGCACAGCTACAGGGGGCACAACTCTAGAGGGGGCAAAACTACAGGGGGCACAGCTACAGGGGGCATAACTGTGACCACGCCCCTTCCCCATCAAGTCACGCCCCTATTTTTTTTACACGCGCCTACAATGTGCGCTAACCCTATTTTACCTGTCGGGGAGGGGAGGGGGGAGCGCCAAAGGAAACTTTTGCCCTGGGCACCACAAGGTCTAGAACCGGCCCTGAGCATAATCCTGCCCTCGGGACTCCTATTGGCAGGGGGGCATGCTTACCAGTGTAATGGCTTATGCTGATTCCCGGGCGCCGCTATGCGTCCGGGAATCAGCGATGACGCGGGCATTGCCCACAGGTAATCCCCGCTGGTGATCCTCGCCTGCTCATCCCCGCTTTGCACTTGCTCATCCCCCCCTGCTCACCCCCCTTTGCACTTTCAACTCCTGCACTACCATATATTTAAAAACACACCATAGGATGTGTATATTTTATAAATATAGTAGTTTTTTTTTAGGTGTATAAAATAATTGTTTATGATGCTGGCGATGCCCGCAGGTGTTCCCCCACGATCGCCCTCCTGCACTCCCTCCCTGCACTTTAACCCCTGCACTACATGATTTTAAAAACACACCATGGGTGGTGTGTGTTTTTTTGAAAAAAAAACTCCACTGAAGGGGTTAAGAGAAAACAATTGTATAGAAAAAAAAATGTTTCAGAAAACGCCAGCGCCTACAGATCACCTATCAGAGATCAGGATACATTCTAAAGGACTTTAAGACTACACAGAAAAACACACAAAATATATACCCCTAATGCATATAAAATACATCACATATATTCTTACTGTATGTTTTAATGACATAATATTTATCATTAAAATCTTGGGAAATGCAGATAAAATATTGCCGTGACCTATGTTAAACAGGGTGAGAATGCGTAACAGGATACTGTTGGCGATTCTTCTGGTCCCCATCTTAGGGCGTGTAATCACTCCTTTTTAATACACCTGTGTTAAAATAATGCCATATAATAAAGTCTTAAATAACACCAGAAACATGACCTGGGACTTGGGCTGGAACATAATGAAGAGAAACCTATATTTTGTGGACCTGATTGTTACCACTGCTATATAATAATAAATGCATAGTACTTCTCTTGTTTTGTATGCTGGGATATTTGACATTTTATTCACAATAGCTGTCAATGTAACTGAAACGATTGACATTTTCTACATGGTCATTACCATATTAGCCTTACCTTCAATTAAAACAGACCCAGCTTTTGGGGTTGAGAGGGCCTATGTCACATGCTGTGTGTCAGAGTAATGGTGAATAGATGCTGTGTGCATGCACACAGCACAGGAAAGAGGGACTGGGGGCATGTTCAGCAGCTCCTGGAGTGCTGGGCATGCTCCCACAGCGATGAAAATGTAGGTGTGGCTCACAATTGCAGCATTTCCCACATAAACAACACCTCCTAGCTGCAACGCCACGTCCCCTAATTTTGCACATGTCCCGCTGGCAGAACAGAAAGGTTTGGAGTTATAACCAAACTGTGCAACTGACAATATACTCACCTTCATGATGGCTACTGCAACAGCTCCAACATGACCCATTCCATCAGGTGCAAAATGCTCTGATGAATGCATCTTTCCCATCAATTAACTAGTTCAACACAGGGACTGAAGTGAAATTTTCAATTGAGAGGGAAGTCCAGGAGCATAGCATTTTGTACCTTATGGGGAAGTCCAGGAGCAGAGCATTTTGTACCTTATGGGGAAGTCCAGGAGCAGAGCATTTTGTACCTTATGGGGAAGTCCAGGAGCATAGCATTTTGTACCTTATGGGGAAGTCCAGGAGCAGAGCATTTTGTACCTTATGGGGAAGTCCAGGAGCATAGCATTTTGTACCTTATGGGGAAGTCCAGGAGCAGAGCATTTTGTACCTTATGGGGAAGTCCAGGAGCATAGCATTTTGTACCTTATGGGGAAGTCCAGGAGCATAGCATTTTGTACCTTATGGGGAAGTCCAGGAGCAGAGCATTTTGTACCTTATGGGGAAGTCCAGGAGCATAGCATTTTGTACCTTATGGGGAAGTCCAGGAGCAGAGCATGTTGTACCTTATGGGGAAGTCCAGGAGCAGAGCATTTTGTACCTTATGGGGAAGTCCAGGAGCATAGCATTTTGTACCTTATGGGGAAGTCCAGGAGCAGAGCATTTTGTACCTTATGGGGAAGTCCAGGAGCATAGCATTTTGTACCTTATGGGGAAGTCCAGGAGCAGAGCATTTTGTACCTTATGGGGAAGTCCAGGAGCAGAGCATTTTGTACCTTATGGGGAAGTCCAGGAGCATAGCATTTTGTACCTTATGGGGAAGTCCAGGACCAAGCATTTTGTACCTTATGGGGAAGTCCAGGAGCATAGCATTTTGTACCTTATGGGGAAGTCCAGGAGCAGAGCATTTTGTACCTTATGGGGAAGTCCAGGAGCATAGCATTTTGTACCTTATGGGGAAGTCCAGGAGCAGAGCATTTTGTACCTTATGGGGAAGTCCAGGAGCATAGCATTTTGTACCTTATGGGGAAGTCCAGGAGCATAGCATTTTGTACCTTATGGGGAAGTCCAGGAGCAGAGCATTTTGTACCTTATGGGGAAGTCCAGGAGCATAGCATTTTGTACCTTATGGGGAAGTCCAGGAGCATAGCATTTTGTACCTTATGGGGAAGTCCAGGAGCATAGCATTTTGTACCTTATGGGGAAGTCCAGGAGCAGAGCATTTTGTACCTTATGGGGAAGTCCAGGAGCATAGCATTTTGTACCTTATGGGGAAGTCCAGGAGCAGAGCATTTTGTACCTTATGGGGAAGTCCAGGAGCAGAGCATTTTGTACCTTATGGGGAAGTCCAGGAGCATAGCATTTTGTACCTTATGGGGAAGTCCAGGACCAAGCATTTTGTACCTTATGGGGAAGTCCAGGAGCATAGCATTTTGTACCTTATGGGGAAGTCCAGGAGCAGAGCATTTTGTACCTTATGGGGAAGTCCAGGAGCATAGCATTTTGTACCTTATGGGGAAGTCCAGGAGCAGAGCATTTTGTACCTTATGGGGAAGTCCAGGAGCATAGCATTTTGTACCTTATGGGGAAGTCCAGGAGCATAGCATTTTGTACCTTATGGGGAAGTCCAGGAGCAGAGCATTTTGTACCTTATGGGGAAGTCCAGGAGCATAGCATTTTGTACCTTATGGGGAAGTCCAGGAGCATAGCATTTTGTACCTTATGGGGAAGTCCAGGAGCATAGCATTTTGTACCTTATGGGGAAGTCCAGGAGCAGAGCATTTTGTACCTTATGGGGAAGTCCAGGAGCATAGCATTTTGTACCTTATGGGGAAGTCCAGGAGCATAGCATTTTGTACCTTATGGGGAAGTCCAGGAGCATAGCATTTTGTACCTTATGGGGAAGTCCAGGAGCAGAGCATTTTGTACCTTATGGGGAAGTCCAGGACCAAGCATTTTGTACCTTATGGGGAAGTCCAGGAGCAGAGCATTTTGTACCTTATGGGGAAGTCCAGGAGCATAGCATTTTGTACCTTATGGGGAAGTCCAGGAGCAGAGCATTTTGTACCTTATGGGGAAGTCCAGGAGCAGAGCATTTTGTACCTTATGGGGAAGTCCAGGAGCATAGCATTTTGTACCTTATGGGGAAGTCCAGGAGCAGAGCATTTTGTACCTTATGGGGAAGTCCAGGAGCATAGCATTTTGTACCTTATGGGGAAGTCCAGGAGCAGAGCATTTTGTACCTTATGGGGAAGTCCAGGAGCATAGCATTTTGTACCTTATGGGGAAGTCCAGGAGCATAGCATTTTGTACCTTATGGGGAAGTCCAGGAGCATAGCATTTTGTACCTTATGGGGAAGTCCAGGAGCAGAGCATTTTGTACCTTATGGGGAAGTCCAGGAGCATAGCATTTTGTACCTTATGGGGAAGTCCAGGAGCAGAGCATTTTGTACCTTATGGGGAAGTCCAGGAGCAGAGCATTTTGTACCTTATGGGGAAGTCCAGGAGCAGAGCATTTTGTACCTTATGGGGAAGTCCAGGACCAAGCATTTTGTACCTTATGGGGAAGTCCAGGAGCAGAGCATTTTGTACCTTATGGGGAAGTCCAGGAGCATAGCATTTTGTACCTTATGGGGAAGTCCAGGAGCAGAGCATTTTGTACCTTATGGGGAAGTCCAGGAGCATAGCATTTTGTACCTTATGGGGAAGTCCAGGAGCAGAGCATTTTGTACCTTATGGGGAAGTCCAGGAGCAGAGCATTTTGTACCTTATGGGGAAGTCCAGGAGCAGAGCATTTTGTACCTTATGGGGAAGTCCAGGACCAAGCATTTTGTACCTTATGGGGAAGTCCAGGAGCAGAGCATTTTGTACCTTATGGGGAAGTCCAGGAGCATAGCATTTTGTACCTTATGGGGAAGTCCAGGAGCAGAGCATTTTGTACCTTATGGGGAAGTCCAGGAGCATAGCATTTTGTACCTTATGGGGAAGTCCAGGACCAAGCATTTTGTACCTTATGGAGAAGTCCAGGAGCAGAGCATTTTGTACCTTATGGGGAAGTCCAGGAGCAGAGCATTTTGTACCTTATGGGGAAGTCCAGGACCAAGCATTTTGTACCTTATGGGGAAGTCCCAGTGGCGCACCCAGGGGGGGGGGGTTTCCGAGTACCCAGAAACCCCCCTCCACTAAAAAAAAAATAAAAAAATATTTTTTATTTTTTTTATTTAGCTGCATGAGTATTATTAATGACGGTCTAGCGTCCTCTGCAGCCTGCTGTCTTCCTGGTGGCACTTGCAAGTGCAATAAAAGTTTACTTTATTTTAATTAAAGTACATATATATCCATGTGCATACATATATACACATACATACATACATACATACACATAAACACACACACACATATGATATACATATATACATATATATACATGTGTATATATATATGTGTACTGTATGTGTGTGTACATATATATATATATATATATAGCAAAGTCACAGAACAAAGTCCCGGGAAGCCGCACTGACACTCTCCATTAATTAAAAAGCAGGTGTCCGGTTAAATTCATGGATAGAGTCACATGCCAAACACTCAAGATGAGGGTTAAGACAGAACCAGCACTCTGCGTGATTTTTCAAGATAAATTTTACTCCAAGCAGTGTTTCCAAACAATGGTAATCACATCGACATCAGCATAAGGAACAAAGGCATATACTCATCACTGGTAACATCCCAAACAGCCGTTTTCGGTGAACAACCTTCCTCAGGGGAATAACCATGCATATGATCTAGCTGCCATGTGAAAAAAGTGCTTGTGTGCCGTGCAACTATTGCATCAGTTGTGAGCTTCTTATGTATGCTCACAATATCATACTCACCACCAGCACCTGGAGTCCAATGCCGCCATCAGGGACCCATCAGCTCATCAAACACGTTTCCCGGGGCGCAGGCCGTGGAACGCACGCCGGTTACCACGTGACCGGAAGTCCCGGCACGTGGAACGCAGGGTGCGTGTCACACGGCGAAAGTGTCCCCAGTCCGTGCAGAGCAGGTCGACAATGGTTCCCCAGGCAACATAAAGCGTCCACCAAGGTTCTGGTGGCGATGACTGGAATACAGCAGCAATGAAATAACCATGTGATGCAAGATTAGTTAAAGAATAACATAATTATGAGCATGTATTGATAACGACGTTAGATGTAACTAACGGTAACAAAGTTAATTAAGTGTGTTATGTTAGAAAATGCTCATAATAATGTAAAGGTGTAAAGAAAAAAGAAAAGATTATAAAGAAAATGAAGAGTGATGCAGCAAACATGAGGGATACTTATTGAAAACTGTAAGTGTAGAAACACAGAGATATACAAAAAGAGCATTAGTTTACAAAACGTCAAGAAAATTGGACACACTAATCACTGTGTCCTCCATCAAATAGAGGGATCCATCAGACTACTGCACCATAACACAACTATCAATAGGACATTAGGGCATCATAGGATCCAACGAATCACTGCATCCTACAGGAAGGGTACCATAGAGAACTCTTCGTTAAGCCCATGTGGCGTCATGGAGTCCATCTGATAGATCCAACGACATTCCTGCTGAAGTAGCAGTCTGTGTCTATCCCCTCCTCTCCTCAAGGGGGGTACATGATCAATCGGCATGTAGGTGAAGTCACTCATCTTGTGTCCAGCAATGACAAAGTGCTTAGCAACAGGGGGTGTACTGCCATCAACCTTCTGGTAAGCTTTTTTAATCGAGGATCTATGCATGGCTATTCGCTCCTTGAGCATCCGTATGGTTTTACCAATGTACAGCTTCTTGCATGGACAAATAATCATGTATGTCACATACTTGGTTTCGCAGGTCATTCTATGTTTCAGGGTGTATTTGATACCCTTAGACGGATGATGGCAGAACTTGCCAGTTAGCATGAAGCTACAATTGACGCATCCGTGACATCGGTAAGCACCTGATTGAAGCTGTAGCCACTGAGTTCCTCTGCCCACTCGTGGGCTGATGTCCGAGAAGGTTATGCGTTCCTTCATATTGCGACTCCGTCTATAGCAAAAGCGTGGCAGTTGTACACAATGTTGTCCCATCACGGGATCTGTTTGCAATATATGCCAGTGTCTCCGAATAGATTGTCGGGCATTATTAGATGAAATTGAATATGTACTGGCAAATACCAGTCGCTCAGAGTCAGTTTTTGCCCGAGGTTGTAGTAGATCCTCACGTGAAAGTTGCATGCACTTGTCAATGGCCTGGCGTACTTCGTTCTTCTGATAACCCCTATCTATGAAGTTGTCACCCATCTTGATGAGGGCCTCACGCAGTGACCTCCGATCAGAGGTAATTCTGGCCACACGGACCAGTTGGGAGTAGGGTAAACCTCTCTTTAATGATGTGGGGTGAAAGCTTGATGCAAGTAGGAGAGAGTTCTTATCAGTGGGCTTCCGATATATCTCTGTGGTTATGGAGCCATCATGCACTCGTACATTCACGTCGAGAAAATTAATCACAGACGTGTCATGAGTGCAGGTAAATCTGATGGATCCCGGGACACTGTTAAGTAAGTCAACAAACTCCAGCAACATCCGTTCACCCCCAGTCCACAGTATAAACAGGTCATCAATATAACGAACATAAAAACTGATGTACCTAGAAAAAGTAGCGTCACCCATAATGTATCTCCGTTCATACTGATACATGAACAGGTTGGCATACGATGGGGCCATATTGGACCCCATCGCTGTGCCCTTCAGTTGTAAATAAAACGAATTGTTGAACAAAAAATAGTTCTTGTGGAGTACAACTTCCATCAACAACAAAATAAACTCCAATGGGGGACCCTTATACTGTGGACTGAGGGAGACAGACTCTTTAACAGCAGACAGACCCTCGGTATGCCCAATGTTGGTGTATAGGCTGGCGACGTCAAGCGTCGCCAGTATACAACCACTTGGAAGCACACCAACGGTATTCAACTTAGAAAGAAAATCAGTGGTATCCCTGATATAGTATGGGGTAGCCTGGACCACTGGTTGAAGATGGAAATCTATAAATTGGGAGATTGGTTGACCTAAAGACCCACGAGAAGAGATGATAGGCCTTCCCGGGGGTTTGGAGAGAGATTTATGCACTTTTGGCAGAATGTATATTAAGGGAATTTTAGGGAAATCCTGTCGCAGAAACTCAGTAGTAGGTTCGTCAATCCAACCATTAATAAGGCCTAAAGAGATAATAGAATCAATTTCTCTCTTATATCTTTCTGTCGGATCACTGGGAAGAGATTTATAGCACTGTGTGTCGGACAGTTGCCGTAAGATCTCATCAATATAATCCTGACGATTCATCATTACAATTGCCCCGCCCTTATCCGCGGGACGTATGATGATCTCAGGATTATCGCGTAAAGTTTTAACGGCCTCGGCTTCCTGTCTAGACAAGTTAGAATAATGCATGCGTCCCTTACGTATTGAGGCCAGAGTCTCATCTCGGACTAATCTCATAAAGGTCTCAATAGAAGCATTACTGGGTGGGGGATCAAAGGTACTCTTACCCCTGAAGACCAATTGTTGTCCAGTTCGTTCACCCTTAGAAGAAAAGAAATTTTTTAACCGCAACTGTCGTTGGAATTTGTATAGTTCAATTTCACAGTCGAATTTGTTTTGTCGGTATGTCTGTACAAATGACAGTCCCTTAGAGAGAACAGTCATTTCTAGTTCAGAGGGTGAATAACCGGACAAATTGATCACTGTTACTTCCTGCCTCCCCTCTGATTTTTGTTTGTGCTTTTTATGTCTCCTCCCCCCTCGCCTGCAGGGTTTTTTGGGTTCTTGCTGCCCCTTGCTAGACTCCTTGTATTTGCTCTTTTGTCTAAAAAAGCCGCTGAGCTTTTATTATAAGAGGAATGATCCGAGTCGCTCTGTGAAGTATGTGACTCAATATCAGTAAATTGTGGATCATTCCTTCTCCTATATCCTGGTCCAGCCCTCCAAGGTCGTCGACCAGAGGAAGAGTGTACCCACGGATAAACCCTGGATTCTTTATAATCGTCCTTTACTTTCCTGTATTTAGATTTTTTAAAGGCCAAAAGATCACTTTTAAAAGTGGTCAAATTATCTTCCAATTGTGCCAACCAATCTGTAGAACTGTCTGCTTTCAGTGCTTCAAGACCCTGTGTTTCACAAGATACAATCTCCTTTTTTACACTATCAATTTCACTATTGACCTGTTGGACAATTAATACCATAAGATCAAAACTGCACTGATTAAGTATCAGGCACCACTGTCTGCAGAACTCTTTATTGTTGCGGCCTATGGTGGGCTGATTCCTAATTCTCAGACCGCGTGGTATAAACTTTTCTTTATGATATTGTGAGAGCGTGAGCCCATGCAGCTCTAGTTCAATTAACCTCTTGCGTAATTTCAAGAGGTCACTGTTAATCTCAGACGGTGTGTCAATATCAAAAGCAAGTTGATCCGTGGTATTAAATAGAATCTTGGTCACATCTTTGTCTAAAAATCTCTTAGTGCCTGTTAAATCCCCTATGTCACTCTCCATGCCGTATTCAAGAGAGAGACAAAGTGCAAGTGCCACAAAACAATACAACTGTACAGAAATACACACAAAAAGACAAATACAAAAATAATCCACTAAAAAATTGATAGTGGTGCAGCTCCAAACATAATTTAGCAAAGTCACAGAACAAAGTCCCGGGAAGCCGCACTGACACTCTCCATTAATTAAAAAGCAGGTGTCCGGTTAAATTCATGGATAGAGTCACATGCCAAACACTCAAGATGAGGGTTAAGACAGAACCAGCACTCTGCGTGATTTTTCAAGATAAATTTTACTCCAAGCAGTGTTTCCAAACAACGGTAATCACATCGACATCAGCATAAGGAACAAAGGCATATACTCATCACTGGTAACATCCCAAACAGCCGTTTTCGGTGAACAACCTTCCTCAGGGGAATAACCATGCATATGATCTAGCTGCCATGTGAAAAAAGTGCTTGTGTGCCGTGCAACTATTGCATCAGTTGTGAGCTTCTTATGTATGCTCACAATATCATACTCACCACCAGCACCTGGAGTCCAATGCCGCCATCAGGGACCCATCAGCTCATCAAACACGTTTCCCGGGGCGCAGGCCATAACATAATTATGAGCATGTATTGATAACGACGTTAGATGTTAGATGCATCACTCTTCATTTTCTTTATAATCTTTTCTTTTTTCTTTACACCTTTACATTATTATGAGCATTTTCTAACATAACACACTTAATTAACTTTGTTACCGTTAGTTACATCTAACGTCGTTATCAATACATGCTCATAATTATGTTATTCTTTAACTAATCTTGCATCACATGGTTATTTCATTGCTGCTGTATTCCAGTCATCGCCACCAGAACCTTGGTGGACGCTTTATGTTGCCTGGGGAACCATTGTCGACCTGCTCTGCACGGACTGGGGACACTTTCGCCGTGTGACACGCACCCTGCGTTCCACGTGCCGGGACTTCCGGTCACGTGGTAACCGGCGTGCGTTCCACGGCCTGCGCCCCGGGAAACGTGTTTGATGAGCTGATGGGTCCCTGATGGCGGCATTGGACTCCAGGTGCTGGTGGTGAGTATGATATTGTGAGCATACATAAGAAGCTCACAACTGATGCAATAGTTGCACGGCACACAAGCACTTTTTTCACATGGCAGCTAGATCATATGCATGGTTATTCCCCTGAGGAAGGTTGTTCACCGAAAACGGCTGTTTGGGATGTTACCAGTGATGAGTATATGCCTTTGTTCCTTATGCTGATGTCGATGTGATTACCGTTGTTTGGAAACACTGCTTGGAGTAAAATTTATCTTGAAAAATCACGCAGAGTGCTGGTTCTGTCTTAACCCTCATCTTGAGTGTTTGGCATGTGACTCTATCCATGAATTTAACCGGACACCTGCTTTTTAATTAATGGAGAGTGTCAGTGCGGCTTCCCGGGACTTTGTTCTGTGACTTTGCTAAATTATGTTTGGAGCTGCACCACTATCAATTTTTTAGTGGATTATTTTTGTATTTGTCTTTTTGTGTGTATTTCTGTACAGTTGTATTGTTTTGTGGCACTTGCACTTTGTCTCTCTCTTGAATACGGCATGGAGAGTGACATAGGGGATTTAACAGGCACTAAGAGATTTTTAGACAAAGATGTGACCAAGATTCTATTTAATACCACGGATCAACTTGCTTTTGATATTGACACACCGTCTGAGATTAACAGTGACCTCTTGAAATTACGCAAGAGGTTAATTGAACTAGAGCTGCATGGGCTCACGCTCTCACAATATCATAAAGAAAAGTTTATACCACGCGGTCTGAGAATTAGGAATCAGCCCACCATAGGCCGCAACAATAAAGAGTTCTGCAGACAGTGGTGCCTGATACTTAATCAGTGCAGTTTTGATCTTATGGTATTAATTGTCCAACAGGTCAATAGTGAAATTGATAGTGTAAAAAAGGAGATTGTATCTTGTGAAACACAGGGTCTTGAAGCACTGAAAGCAGACAGTTCTACAGATTGGTTGGCACAATTGGAAGATAATTTGACCACTTTTAAAAGTGATCTTTTGGCCTTTAAAAAATCTAAATACAGGAAAGTAAAGGACGATTATAAAGAATCCAGGGTTTATCCGTGGGTACACTCTTCCTCTGGTCGACGACCTTGGAGGGCTGGACCAGGATATAGGAGAAGGAATGATCCACAATTTACTGATATTGAGTCACATACTTCACAGAGCGACTCGGATCATTCCTCTTATAATAAAAGCTCAGCGGCTTTTTTAGACAAAAGAGCAAATACAAGGAGTCTAGCAAGGGGCAGCAAGAACCCAAAAAACCCTGCAGGCGAGGGGGGAGGAGACATAAAAAGCACAAACAAAAATCAGAGGGGAGGCAGGAAGTAACAGTGATCAATTTGTCCGGTTATTCACCCTCTGAACTAGAAATGACTGTTCTCTCTAAGGGACTGTCATTTGTACAGACATACCGACAAAACAAATTCGACTGTGAAATTGAACTATACAAATTCCAACGACAGTTGCGGTTAAAAAATTTCTTTTCTTCTAAGGGTGAACGAACTGGACAACAATTGGTCTTCAGGGGTAAGAGTACCTTTGATCCCCACCCAGTAATGCTTCTATTGAGACCTTTATGAGATTAGTCCGAGATGAGACTCTGGCCTCAATACGTAAGGGACGCATGCATTATTCTAACTTGTCTAGACAGGAAGCCGAGGCCGTTAAAACTTTACGCGATAATCCTGAGATCATCATACGTCCCGCGGATAAGGGCGGGGCAATTGTAATGATGAATCGTCAGGATTATATTGATGAGATCTTACGGCAACTGTCCGACACACAGTGCTATAAATCTCTTCCCAGTGATCCGACAGAAAGATATAAGAGAGAAATTGATTCTATTATCTCTTTAGGCCTTATTAATGGTTGGATTGACGAACCTACTACTGAGTTTCTGCGACAGGATTTCCCTAAAATTCCCTTAATATACATTCTGCCAAAAGTGCATAAATCTCTCTCCAAACCCCCGGGAAGGCCTATCATCTCTTCTCGTGGGTCTTTAGGTCAACCAATCTCCCAATTTATAGATTTCCATCTTCAACCAGTGGTCCAGGCTACCCCATACTATATCAGGGATACCACTGATTTTCTTTCTAAGTTGAATACCGTTGGTGTGCTTCCAAGTGGTTGTATACTGGCGACGCTTGACGTCGCCAGCCTATACACCAACATTGGGCATACCGAGGGTCTGTCTGCTGTTAAAGAGTCTGTCTCCCTCAGTCCACAGTATAAGGGTCCCCCATTGGAGTTTATTTTGTTGTTGATGGAAGTTGTACTCCACAAGAACTATTTTTTGTTCAACAATTCGTTTTATTTACAACTGAAGGGCACAGCGATGGGGTCCAATATGGCCCCATCGTATGCCAACCTGTTCATGTATCAGTATGAACGGAGATACATTATGGGTGACGCTACTTTTTCTAGGTACATCAGTTTTTATGTTCGTTATATTGATGACCTGTTTATACTGTGGACTGGGGGTGAACGGATGTTGCTGGAGTTTGTTGACTTACTTAACAGTGTCCCGGGATCCATCAGATTTACCTGCACTCATGACACGTCTGTGATTAATTTTCTCGACGTGAATGTACGAGTGCATGATGGCTCCATAACCACAGAGATATATCGGAAGCCCACTGATAAGAACTCTCTCCTACTTGCATCAAGCTTTCACCCCACATCATTAAAGAGAGGTTTACCCTACTCCCAACTGGTCCGTGTGGCCAGAATTACCTCTGATCGGAGGTCACTGCGTGAGGCCCTCATCAAGATGGGTGACAACTTCATAGATAGGGGTTATCAGAAGAACGAAGTACGCCAGGCCATTGACAAGTGCATGCAACTTTCACGTGAGGATCTACTACAACCTCGGGCAAAAACTGACTCTGAGCGACTGGTATTTGCCAGTACATATTCAATTTCATCTAATAATGCCCGACAATCTATTCGGAGACACTGGCATATATTGCAAACAGATCCCGTGATGGGACAACATTGTGTACAACTGCCACGCTTTTGCTATAGACGGAGTCGCAATATGAAGGAACGCATAACCTTCTCGGACATCAGCCCACGAGTGGGCAGAGGAACTCAGTGGCTACAGCTTCAATCAGGTGCTTACCGATGTCACGGATGCGTCAATTGTAGCTTCATGCTAACTGGCAAGTTCTGCCATCATCCGTCTAAGGGTATCAAATACACCCTGAAACATAGAATGACCTGCGAAACCAAGTATGTGACATACATGATTATTTGTCCATGCAAGAAGCTGTACATTGGTAAAACCATACGGATGCTCAAGGAGCGAATAGCCATGCATAGATCCTCGATTAAAAAAGCTTACCAGAAGGTTGATGGCAGTACACCCCCTGTTGCTAAGCACTTTGTCATTGCTGGACACAAGATGAGTGACTTCACCTACATGCCGATTGATCATGTACCCCCCTTGAGGAGAGGAGGGGATAGACACAGACTGCTACTTCAGCAGGAATGTCGTTGGATCTATCAGATGGACTCCATGACGCCACATGGGCTTAACGAAGAGTTCTCTATGGTACCCTTCCTGTAGGATGCAGTGATTCGTTGGATCCTATGATGCCCTAATGTCCTATTGATAGTTGTGTTATGGTGCAGTAGTCTGATGGATCCCTCTATTTGATGGAGGACACAGTGATTAGTGTGTCCAATTTTCTTGACGTTTTGTAAACTAATGCTCTTTTTGTATATCTCTGTGTTTCTACACTTACAGTTTTCAATAAGTATCCCTCATGTTTGCTGCATCACTCTTCATTTTCTTTATAATCTTTTCTTTTTTCTTTACACCTTTACATTATTATGAGCATTTTCTAACATAACACACTTAATTAACTTTGTTACCGTTAGTTACATCTAACGTCGTTATCAATACATGCTCATAATTATGTTATTCTTTAACTAATCTTGCATCACATGGTTATTTCATTGCTGCTGTATTCCAGTCATCGCCACCAGAACCTTGGTGGACGCTTTATGTTGCCTGGGGAACCATTGTCGACCTGCTCTGCACGGACTGGGGACACTTTCGCCGTGTGACACGCACCCTGCGTTCCACGTGCCGGGACTTCCGGTCACGTGGTAACCGGCGTGCGTTCCACGGCCTGCGCCCCGGGAAACGTGTTTGATGAGCTGATGGGTCCCTGATGGCGGCATTGGACTCCAGGTGCTGGTGGTGAGTATGATATTGTGAGCATACATAAGAAGCTCACAACTGATGCAATAGTTGCACGGCACACAAGCACTTTTTTCACATGGCAGCTAGATCATATGCATGGTTATTCCCCTGAGGAAGGTTGTTCACCGAAAACGGCTGTTTGGGATGTTACCAGTGATGAGTATATGCCTTTGTTCCTTATGCTGATGTCGATGTGATTACCGTTGTTTGGAAACACTGCTTGGAGTAAAATTTATCTTGAAAAATCACGCAGAGTGCTGGTTCTGTCTTAACCCTCATCTTGAGTGTTTGGCATGTGACTCTATATATATATATATGTATGCATGTTTAATATGCTATGTATATGTGTATATGGGTTCACTACGATCTCCCGGCGACCAGCATACCTGCGCCGGGAGGCCGGCCGCCGGCTTACCGACAGAGTGGCGAGCGCAAATGAGCCCCTTGCGGGCTCGCTGCGCTCGCCGCGCTACGCGCACCACACTATTCTATTCTCCCTTTAGGGGGGTCGTGGACCCCCACGATGGAGAATAAGTGTCGGTATGCCAGCGGTCGGGCTCCTGGCACCGGTATGCTGGTCGCCGGGAGCCCGACCGCCGGCATACTGAAGACCACCCGTGTATATGTATGTGTGTGTGTATGTATGTATATATATATATGTGTAGATATATGTATGTATATATATATATATATGTGTAGATATATATATATATATACACATACACACACAGACACACTAGTTTTACGGACCCAGCATATACTGGGTCACCTCAGTCCCCACCCCCGTGATTGGCTCCGCCCAGTTCTGGAAACCCCCCCTTGCAAATCCTGCGTTTGCCACTGAGTCCAGGAGCAGAGCATTTTGTACCTTATGGGGAAATCCAGGAGCACGACATTTTGTACTGTATCTTATGGGGAAGTCCAGGAGCAGGGCATTTTGTACCTGATGGGAAAGTCCAGGATCAGGGCATTTTCTACCTGATGGGGAAGTCCAGGAGCAGGGCATTTTCTACCTGATGGGGAAGTCCAGGAGCAGGGCATTTTCTACCTGATGGGGAATTCCAGGAGCAGAGCATTTTCTACCTGACGGGGAAGTCCAGGAGCAGAGCATTTTGTACCTAATGGGGAAGTCCAGGAGCCGAGCCTTTTGTACCTGATGGGGAAGTCCAGGAGCAGAGCATTTTCTACCTGATGAGGAGACCAAGAGCAGAGCATTTTCTACCTGATGGGGAAGTCCAGGAGCAGAGCATTTTCTACCTGGTGGATGGCGTCATGTTGGAGGGTCTGCTTTTGCCATGGCAACTACTATTATGAGGCACAACAATGAAGAGTAGCCTCCATGTGCCCCTGATCATGTACAATGGAGCCCGATGTAATATAGGAGTAGATGTAGGAAGCAATGAAAAGAGCAGAGAAATGAGTCAGTGGAGAAGTTGCTCTTGGCAACAAATCAGCTGCTACTCAGTGGTGAATTTCCTATTAGGGACACGAGGCACATGCCTAGGGGTGGCACTTGTTTGGGGGCGGTACATGGATGCT
Source organism: Pseudophryne corroboree (assembly GCF_028390025.1). NCBI lineage: Eukaryota > Metazoa > Chordata > Amphibia > Anura > Myobatrachidae > Pseudophryne > Pseudophryne corroboree. Next base: position 661,840,270 of record NC_086446.1, read on the forward strand.
TATGTTGGTAGTGTCAGCCGAAAAAGTACCAATAACTGCAAAATATTGCCACTGTACTGTACTATATGCCATCTTAAACGGAGTGTAAATGGGTAGGACATGCACATACAGTACTGCCCCTGTGAGCTGTCCTTCTTATTAAATATGTATAATAAGTTTTTATTATTCTATTAAATTGACTACCATCAAATGAGGGCCTATAACCAATCAATAAACATAATAAAATTAGGCTGGCGGGGGGCGGCCATTACTGTTGTGCCTAGATGCACTCTCACCCTTAAATCCACCCCTGCTGTTACATACAATTTTATAGAATGTATTTGATAAATATTACTTGAAATATGATTGGTTGCCATGGACAACCTCTCCACTGGCTCATTTCTCCACTCTTATTACTGCTTTATACATCTCTCCCTGAAATTCCACTGCACATGCACAGACTTGAAGAGCATATATACAAACTGCAATGGCCTCACCCTATACTCTCCTGGGTCCTGCGGGAAGCACAAAATGTTTTCGGTAGTCCCCACACCCCTGTAAGAGTGGGCACCCCTCCCACTTTCTGCCCACTTTCTGGTGAAATGGGCAGAACAGGGAGATAAATACAGTAAATCCATGGTAATGGCAGAGAGAGCAAGTCCTAATGATGCAACTCTATGCTAAGCGCGTAATTTTAGCCCCACCGCATTGTAAATAATTCTGGCATGTTCCCAGTGAGGCGATGGGGCCTAATTACTTGCCTACACCAGTGTAGGTAAGTATACCTCACCCTAAATATTACTATGGGGACTTGCCATTGTTATGTTGTTGTTGTTGTTGTTGTTGTTGTTGTTTTTTAGGATTGTTACGCTGTTTTCAATGAAATACCATTCTATTAAATTCAATGTCTTTACTTATAGTGTGCATTTTTTCAACTTTGATTTTCTTTATACCTTTACATTTGTGTGACAAATACAAAGTATTTTCTTAGCTTTAGCAACAACATGAAAAATTCATACAATTAAAATCAGTACTGATAGGTGGGTTTATAGTAGAGATGAGCGGGTTCGGTTTCTCTGAATCCGAACCCGCCCGAACTTCATGTTTTTTTTCACGGGTCCGAGCGACTCGGATCTTCCCGCCTTGCTCGGTTAACCCGAGCGCGCCCGAACGTCATCATGACGCTGTCGGATTCTCGCGAGGCTCGGATTCTATCGCGAGACTCGGATTCTATATAAGGAGCCGCGCGTCGCCGCCATTTTCACACGTGCATTGAGATTGATAGGGAGAGGACGTGGCTGGCGTCCTCTCCATTTAGATTAGGGTTGAGAGAGAGAGAGAGAGATTGACCTGAGGCTGTGATACTGTAGAAGAGAGTGCAGAGTTTAGTGACTGACGACCACAGTGACCACCAGACAGTGCAGTTGTTTGTTTTATTTAATATATCCGTTCTCTGCCTGAAAAAAACGATACACACAGTGACTCAGTCACATACCATATCTGTGTGCACTGCTCAGCCCAGTGTGCTGCATCAATGTATATATATATCTGACTGTGCTCAGCTCACACAGCTTATAATTGTGGGGGAGACTGGGGAGCACTGCAGTGCCAGTTATAGGTTATAGCAGGAGCCAGGAGTACATAATATTATATTAAAATTAAACAGTGCACACTTTTGCTGCAGGAGTGCCACTGCCAGTGTGACTAGTGACCAGTGACCTGACCACCAGTATATATAATATTAGTAGTATACTATCTCTTTATCAACCAGTCTATATTAGCAGCAGACACAGTACAGTGCGGTAGTTCACGGCTGTGGCTACCTCTGTGTCGGCACTCGGCAGCCCGTCCATAATTGTATATACCACCTAACCGTGGTTTTTTTTTCTTTCTTTATAGTCATACTAGTTACGAGTATACTATCTCTTTATCAACCAGTCTATATTAGCAGCAGACACAGTACAGTGCGGTAGTTCACGGCTGTGGCTACCTCTGTGTCGGCACTCGGCAGCCCGTCCATAATTGTATATACCACCTAACCGTGGTTTTTTTTTCTTTCTTTATACATACATACTAGTTACGAGTATACTATCTCTTTATCAACCAGTCTATATTAGCAGCAGACACAGTACAGTGCGGTAGTTCACGGCTGTGGCTACCTCTGTGTCGGCACTCGGCAGCCCGTCCATAATTGTATATACCACCTAACCGTGGTTTTTTTTTCTTTCTTTATACATACATACTAGTTACGAGTATACTATCTCTTTATCAACCAGTCTATATATTAGCAGCAGACACAGTACAGTGCGGTAGTTCACGGCTGTGGCTACCTCTGTGTCGGCACTCGGCAGCCCGTCCATAATTGTATATACCACCTAACCGTGGTTTTTTTTTCTTTCTTTATACATACATACTAGTTACGAGTATACTATCTCTTTATCAACCAGTCTATATATTAGCAGCAGACACAGTACAGTGCGGTAGTTCACGGCTGTGGCTACCTCTGTGTCGGCACTCGGCAGCCCGTCCATAATTGTATATACCACCTAACCGTGGTTTTTTTTTCTTTCTTTATACATACATACTAGTTACGAGTATACTATCTCTTTATCAACCAGTCTATATATTAGCAGCAGACACAGTACAGTGCGGTAGTTCACGGCTGTGGCTACCTCTGTGTCGGCACTCGGCAGCCCGTCCATAATTGTATATACCACCTAACCGTGGTTTTTTTTTCTTTCTTTATAGTCATACTAGTTACGAGTATACTATCTCTTTATCAACCAGTCTATATTAGCAGCAGACACAGTACAGTGCGGTAGTTCACGGCTGTGGCTACCTCTGTGTCGGCACTCGGCAGCCCGTCCATAATTGTATATACCACCTAACCGTGGTTTTTTTTTCTTTCTTTATACATACATACTAGTTACGAGTATACTATCTCTTTATCAACCAGTCTATATATTAGCAGCAGACACAGTACAGTGCGGTAGTTCACGGCTGTGGCTACCTCTGTGTCGGCACTCGGCAGCCCGTCCATAATTGTATATACCACCTAACCGTGGTTTTTTTTTCTTTCTTTATAGTCATACTAGTTACGAGTATACTATCTCTTTATCAACCAGTCTATATTAGCAGCAGACACAGTACAGTGCGGTAGTTCACGGCTGTGGCTACCTCTGTGTCGGCACTCGGCAGCCCGTCCATAATTGTATATACCACCTAACCGTGGTTTTTTTTTCTTTCTTTATACATACATACTAGTTACGAGTATACTATCTCTTTATCAACCAGTCTATATATTAGCAGCAGACACAGTACAGTGCGGTAGTTCACGGCTGTGGCTACCTCTGTGTCGGCACTCGGCAGCCCGTCCATAATTGTATATACCACCTAACCGTGGTTTTTTTTCTTTCTTTATACATACATACTAGTTACGAGTATACTATCTCTTTATCAACCAGTCTATATATTAGCAGCAGACACAGTACAGTGCGGTAGTTCACGGCTGTGGCTACCTCTGTGTCGGCACTCGGCAGCCCGTCCATAATTGTATATACCACCTAACCGTGTTTTTTTTTTCTTTCTTTATACATACATACTAGTTACGAGTATACTATCTCTTTATCAACCAGTCTATATATTAGCAGCAGACACAGTACAGTGCGGTAGTTCACGGCTGTGGCTACCTCTGTGTCGGCACTCGGCAGCCCGTCCATAATTGTATATACCACCTAACCGTGGTTTTTTTTTCTTTCTTTATAGTCATACTAGTTACGAGTATACTATCTCTTTATCAACCAGTCTATATTAGCAGCAGACACAGTACAGTGCGGTAGTTCACGGCTGTGGCTACCTCTGTGTCGGCACTCGGCAGCCCGTCCATAATTGTATATACCACCTAACCGTGGTTTTTTTTTCTTTCTTTATACATACATACTAGTTACGAGTATACTATCTCTTTATCAACCAGTCTATATATTAGCAGCAGACACAGTACAGTGCGGTAGTTCACGGCTGTGGCTACCTCTGTGTCGGCACTCGGCAGCCCGTCCATAATTGTATATACCACCTAACCGTGGTTTTTTTTCTTTCTTTATACATACATACTAGTTACGAGTATACTATCTCTTTATCAACCAGTCTATATATTAGCAGCAGACACAGTACAGTGCGGTAGTTCACGGCTGTGGCTACCTCTGTGTCGGCACTCGGCAGCCCGTCCATAATTGTATATACCACCTAACCGTGGTTTTTTTTCTTTCTTTATACATACATACTAGTTACGAGTATACTATCTCTTTATCAACCAGTCTATATATTAGCAGCAGACACAGTACAGTGCGGTAGTTCACGGCTGTGGCTACCTCTGTGTCGGCACTCGGCAGCCCGTCCATAATTGTATATACCACCTAACCGTGGTTTTTTTTTCTTTCTTTATACATACATACTAGTTACGAGTATACTATCTCTTTATCAACCAGTCTATATATTAGCAGCAGACACAGTACAGTGCGGTAGTTCACGGCTGTGGCTACCTCTGTGTCGGCACTCGGCAGCCCGTCCATAATTGTATACTAGTATCCAATCCATCCATCTCCATTGTTTACCTGAGGTGCCTTTTAGTTGTGCCTATTAAAATATGGAGAACAAAAATGTTGAGGTTCCAAAATTAGGGAAAGATCAAGATCCACTTCCACCTCGTGCTGAAGCTGCTGCCACTAGTCATGGCCGAGACGATGAAATGCCAGCAACGTCGTCTGCCAAGGCCGATGCCCAATGTCATAGTACAGAGCATGTCAAATCCAAAACACCAAATATCAGTAAAAAAAGGACTCCAAAACCTAAAATAAAATTGTCGGAGGAGAAGCGTAAACTTGCCAATATGCCATTTACCACACGGAGTGGCAAGGAACGGCTGAGGCCCTGGCCTATGTTCATGGCTAGTGGTTCAGCTTCACATGAGGATGGAAGCACTCAGCCTCTCGCTAGAAAAATGAAAAGACTAAAGCTGGCAAAAGCAGTAGCACCGCAAAGAACTGTGCGTTCTTCGAAATCCCAAATCCACAAGGAGAGTCCGACTCCAATTGTGTCGGTTGCGATGCCTGACCTTCCCAACACTGGACGTGAAGAGCATGCGCCTTCCACCATTTGCACGCCCCCTGCAAGTGATGGAAGGAGCACCCGCAGTCCAGTTCCTGATAGTCAGATTGAAGATGTCAGTGTTGAAGTACACCAGGATGAGGAGGATATGGGTGTTGCTGGCGCTGGGGAGGAAATTGACCAGGAGGATTCTGATGGTGAGGTGGTTTGTTTAAGTCAGGCACCCGGGGAGACACCTGTTGTCCGTGGTAGGAATATGGCCGTTGACATGCCTGGTGAAAATACCAAAAAAATCAGCTCTTCGGTGTGGAATTATTTCACCAGAAATGCGGACAACAGGTGTCAAGCCGTGTGTTCCCTTTGTCAAGCTGTAATAAGTAGGGGTAAGGACGTTAACCACCTCGGAACATCCTCCCTTATACGTCACCTGCAGCGCATTCATAATAAGTCAGTGACAAGTTCAAAAACTTTGGGTGACAGCGGAAGCAGTCCACTGACCAGTAAATCCCTTCCTCTTGTAACCAAGCTCACGCAAACCACCCCACCAACTCCCTCAGTGTCAATTTCCTCCTTCCCCAGGAATGCCAATAGTCCTGCAGGCAATGTCACTGGCAATTCTGACGAGTCCTCTCCTGCCTGGGATTCCTCCGATGCATCCTTGCGTGTAACGCCTACTGCTGCTGGCGCTGCTGTTGTTGCTGCTGGGAGTCGATGGTCATCCCAGAGGGGAAGTCGTAAGCCCACTTGTACTACTTCCAGTAAGCAATTGACTGTTCAACAGTCCTTTGCGAGGAAGATGAAATATCACAGCAGTCATCCTGCTGCAAAGCGGATAACTGAGGCCTTGACAACTATGTTGGTGTTAGACGTGCGTCCGGTATCCGCCGTTAGTTCACCGGGAACTAGACAATTTATTGAGGCAGTGTGCCCCCGTTACCAAATACCATCTAGGTTCCACTTCTCTAGGCAGGCGATACCGAGAATGTACACTGACGTCAGAAAAAGACTCACCAGTGTCCTAAAAAATGCAGTTGTACCCAATGTCCACTTAACCACGGACATGTGGACAAGTGGAGCAGGGCAGGGTCAGGACTATATGACTGTGACAGCCCACTGGGTAGATGTATGGACTCCCGCCGCAAGAACAGCAGCGGCGGCACCAGTAGCAGCATCTCGCAAACGCCAACTCTTTCCTAGGCAGGCTACGCTTTGTATCACCGCTTTCCAGAATACGCACACAGCTGAAAACCTCTTACGGCAACTGAGGAAGATCATCGCGGAATGGCTTACCCCAATTGGACTCTCCTGTGGATTTGTGGCATCGGACAACGCCAGCAATATTGTGTGTGCATTAAATATGGGCAAATTCCAGCACGTCCCATGTTTTGCACATACCTTGAATTTGGTGGTGCAGAATTATTTAAAAAATGACAGGGGCGTGCAAGAGATGCTGTCGGTGGCCAGAAGAATTGCGGGACACTTTCGGCATACAGGCACCACGTACAGAAGACTGGAGCACCACCAAAAACTACTGAACCTGCCCTGCCATCATCTGAAGCAAGAAGTGGTAACGAGGTGGAATTCAACCCTCTATATGCTTCAGAGGTTGGAGGAGCAGCAAAAGGCCATTCAAGCCTATACAATTGAGCACGATATAGTAGGTGGAATGCACCTGTCTCAAGCGCAGTGGAGAATGATTTCAACGTTGTGCAAGGTTCTGATGCCCTTTGAACTTGCCACACGTGAAGTCAGTTCAGACACTGCCAGCCTGAGTCAGGTCATTCCCCTCATCAGGCTTTTGCAGAAGAAGCTGGAGACATTGAAGGAGGAGCTAACACGGAGCGATTCCGCTAGGCATGTGGGACTTGTGGATGGAGCCCTTAATTCGCTTAACAAGGATTCACGGGTGGTCAATCTGTTGAAATCAGAGCACTACATTTTGGCCACCGTGCTCGATCCTAGATTTAAAGCCTACCTTGGATCTCTCTTTCCGGCAGACACAAGTCTGCTGGGGTTGAAAGACCTGCTGGTGACAAAATTGTCAAGTCAAGCGGAACGCGACCTGTCAACATCTCCTCCTTCACATTCTCCCGCAACTGGGGGTGCGAGGAAAAGGCTCAGAATTCCGAGCCCACCCGCTGGCGGTGATGCAGGGCAGTCTGGAGCGACTGCTGATGCTGACATCTGGTCCGGACTGAAGGACCTGACAACGATTACGGACATGTCGTCTACTGTCACTGCATATGATTCTCTCAACATTGATAGAATGGTGGAGGATTATATGAGTGACCGCATCCAAGTAGGCACGTCACACAGTCCGTACTTATACTGGCAGGAAAAAGAGGCAATTTGGAGGCCCTTGCACAAACTGGCTTTATTCTACCTAAGTTGCCCTCCCACAAGTGTGTACTCCGAAAGAGTGTTTAGTGCCGCCGCTCACCTTGTCAGCAATCGGCGTACGAGGTTACATCCAGAAAATGTGGAGAAGATGATGTTCATTAAAATGAATTATAATCAATTCCTCCGCGGAGACATTGACCAGCAGCAATTGCCTCCACAAAGTACACAGGGAGCTGAGATGGTGGATTCCAGTGGGGACGAATTGATAATCTGTGAGGAGGGGGATGTACACGGTGATATATCGGAGGGTGATGATGAGGTGGACATCTTGCCTCTGTAGAGCCAGTTTGTGCAAGGAGAGATTAATTGCTTCTTTTTTGGGGGGGGTCCAAACCAACCCGTCATATCAGTCACAGTCGTGTGGCAGACCCTGTCACTGAAATGATGGGTTGGTTAAAGTGTGCATGTCCTGTTTTGTTTATACAACATAAGGGTGGGTGGGAGGGCCCAAGGACAATTCCATCTTGCACCTCTTTTTTCTTTTCTTTTTCTTTGCATCATGTGCTGATTGGGGAGGGTTTTTTGGAAGGGACATCCTGCGTGACACTGCAGTGCCACTCCTAAATGGGCCCGGTGTTTGTGTCGGCCACTAGGGTCGCTAATCTTACTCACACAGTCAGCTACCTCATTGCGCCTCTTTTTTTCTTTGCGTCATGTGCTGTTTGGGGAGGGTTTTTTGGAAGGGACATCCTGCGTGACACTGCAGTGCCACTCCTAGATGGGCCCGGTGTTTGTGTCGGCCACTAGGGTCGCTAATCTTACTCACACAGCTACCTCATTGCGCCTCTTTTTTTCTTTGCGTCATGTGCTGTTTGGGGAGGGTTTTTTGGAAGGGACATCCTGCGTGACACTGCAGTGCCACTCCTAGATGGGCCCGGTGTTTGTGTCGGCCACTAGGGTCGCTAATCTTACTCACACAGCTACCTCATTGCGCCTCTTTTTTTCTTTGCGTCATGTGCTGTTTGGGGAGGGTTTTTTGGAAGGGCCATCCTGCGTGACACTGCAGTGCCACTCCTAGATGGGCCCGGTGTTTGTGTCGGCCACTAGGGTCGCTAATCTTACTCACACAGCTACCTCATTGCGCCTCTTTTTTTCTTTGCGTCATGTGCTGTTTGGGGAGGGTTTTTTGGAAGGGACATCCTGCGTGACACTGCAGTGCCACTCCTAGATGGGCCCGGTGTTTGTGTCGGCCACTAGGGTCGCTTATCTTACTCACACAGCGACCTCGGTGCAAATTTTAGGACTAAAAATAATATTGTGAGGTGTGAGGTATTCAGAATAGACTGAAAATGAGTGTAAATTATGGTTTTTGAGGTTAATAATACTTTGGGATCAAAATGACCCCCAAATTCTATGATTTAAGCTGTTTTTTAGTGTTTTTTGAAAAAAACACCCGAATCCAAAACACACCCGAATCCGACAAAAAAAATTCGGTGAGGTTTTGCCAAAACGCGTTCGAACCCAAAACACGGCCGCGGAACCGAACCCAAAACCAAAACACAAAACCCGAAAAATTTCAGGCGCTCATCTCTAGTTTATAGTATATATTCTGAAAGTCTACATCTCACCTCTCACAAGTGTTTAGTTATGAATGGGTAAGACAATACACCAACGATAACTGGGACATCCCCAATGAAGATTTAAAAAGACTATGGAGGAGATGTACTAACCATTGGAGAGCAGAGGTGTAGCTAGGTACCATGGTGCCCGGAGCAACTGTATGTTTTGGCGCCCCACTCCCCTGTACTGAATTGGGGGCCTGGCTAACATGTGGTGACATATTACATTTGAAAAGAAATACTACATTGGTGACAGGGCCAGTTCTAGACCCTGTGGAGCTCAGGGCGAAAGTTTCCTTTGGGTGCCCCCCATGTTTAAAGTATGGACAGTGCGCATCAAAAGCATGCAACTAAAATATAGGGGCATGGCTTCATGGGGAGGGGTGTGGCCACAGAATAGTACCAATTCACATTACACCACACAGTAGTGTCCGTTATTCACATTACACCACACAGTAGTACCCCTTATACATGTAACGCCACACAGTAGAGCTACTTATAAAATGTTACGCCATACAGTAATGCTGCTTATACATGTTATGCTACAGTAGAGCTGCTTATATAGATTATACCACAGTAGAGCTGTTTATACACGTTACACCAGAGTAGAGTCCCTTATACACATTACACCACAGTAGAGCCGCTTATACACATTATGCCACAGTAGAGCCTCTTATATATGTTATGCCACACACTAGAGCAGCTTATACATGTTACACCACAATAGAGCTACTTATACACATACAGTAGAGCTGCTTATACACTTTATGCCACAGTAGAGCCACTTAAACACACATTATACCACAGTAGAGCTGCATATACACGTTACACCACAGTAAAGCCGCTTATACACATTACCCCACAGTAGAGCCGCTTATAAACATGCCACAGTAGAGATCCTTATACATGTTATGCCATGGTAGAGCCCCTTATACACATTACACCATGGTAGAGTCGCAATGAAAGTAGCTGTATTTAACTATTTACTTGTTTAATTCAAATAAATTAAAAACACCATATATGCCCTTACTGACCTGACAATCCCCCCCCCCCCCCACAGCCCTGAACCCTCCCCCCAACTCTCAATGAAAATAATGCCCTAAAACTGCCCCCCCAAATCGATATTCACCCAATGCCTCAATGAAAATAATTCCCTAGGACTGCCATCCCAGACCTGATAATCCCACTATGCCTCAATGAAAATAATATTCTAGAATTAAGGGGCAGAGAGAAATGCTGCAGCTGCTTGAAAGGCAGCGAGAGGTGCTGCTGCTGCAGCAGCAGCTGGGGCAGAGAGAGGTGCAGCTGGGCTAGACAGAGAGAGGTGCTGCAGCAGCGGAGGCAGAGAGTGGTGGTGCAGGACAGAAGTAACCCTGCTGCATAGATACAAGCACACAGTGAGCCATATAAATATAAAGAGGACAAGCAGAGCTCCAGCTTTCAATATCTCCTGCTGTCGTCTCTAACCTGCCCTGCAGTCTGCCTAGTCTCAGAGTCCGAGTCAGTGTGCGCACCCTATGCTCCATCTCCTGCTCTGCGTCTTCCTGTACAGCAATCCACGGTACAGCTAGAGGCGGCAGCGCGCCCTCTAACTTTTCCAGCGCCTGGAGCTCATGCTTCACTGGAGGCACCCTCGCTACAGCCCTGTTGGAGAGAGATAAAATGGAGACATTACCCATAGCAAACAATCAGCTTATAGCTGTCATTTTATAGACTGTGCTAAATGGCGGAAACTTAATGGCTGTTTTGGGCAACTTCTCCACTTTATCTCTCTCCAAGCCCAGATATATCTAACCTTGCGTGAGGAATTAAAAAAAAAACTGCAATAAATTTATGAGGCATTACTATTATTTGCTTTTCTTTACAAGGATCAGGTTTACATGGATATGAAGACTGAATAATGAAGCTGACTGAATAATAATGCTGGCTGAAGCATGGCATATTCACAGTAATTTGAAAAGTCCATTTATTAATCAGGCGTATCATGGGCAGGAGCGGTTCTTGGTGCGGACAAGCAGTGCCTGTGCCCGCGGCGCTGCGGCCTGGGGGCGCGGCCGCAGTCACCCCGCAGGCACCGCCGCCTACCCGCATCCCGCTCCCCGGCTGCAGCAGACGCTGTGGGCTGTGTGGGCGTCCGCTGCAGTCGGCTCCAGTGACAGACACTAGAGATCATTATTGACCTCTAGTCTCTGTGCGGCGCTGCTACGGGAGAGACGTCATGACGTCTCTCTCATAGAGAGGAGCCGTGGGAGGCCAGACGGAGCAGTAGCAGCAGCGGTCGGGAAGCAGGAGCGGGGCAGTGGTAAGTATTGTTTTTTTTATTTTTGTGTGTGCAACTACTGGGGGCAAAGCAACAGGGTGCACAGCAACAGAGGGCACAACTACTGGGGGCAAAGCAACAGGGGGCACAACTACTGGGGCAAATCTACTGGGGGCATAGCTACAGGGGGCACAACTACTGGGGGCACAGTGAAAGGGGGCACAACTACTGGGGGCAAAGCAACAGGGGGCACAACTACTGGGGCAAATCTACTGGGGGCATAGCTACAGGGGGCACAACTACTGGGGGCACAGTGACGGGGCACAACTACTGGGGGCAAAGCAACAGGGGGCACAGTGACGGGGCAAATCTACTGGGGGCATAGCTACAGGGGGCACAACTAATGGGGGCAAAGTGACAGGGGGCACAACTACTGGGGGCAAAGCAACAGGGGGCACAGCGACGGGGCACAACTACTGGGGCAAATCTACTGGGGGCATAGCTATAGGGGGCACAATTACTGGGGCAAATCTACTGGGGGCATAGCTACAGGGGGCACAGCTACTGGGGGCACAGCTACAGGGGGCAAATCAACTGGGGGGCACAACTACTTGGGGCAAATCTGGGGGCACAGCTACTGGGGGCATAACTGTGGCCACACCCCTCCCACTGGGCGCCACAAGGTGTAGAACCGCCCCTGATCATGGGTAGTAGTCTTTTACATTTGCTTAACTGTGCATACAGTTTTTCAGTGCTCTAAGGGGGAGATTTATCAAAACTTCTAAAGAGAGCAGATGAAGGTGTTTCCCATAGTGACCAATCATATTCCTGCCATTATTTATCTAGTACATTTACAGAGTGGTAGCTAGAATCTGAAGGTTTGGTAAATCTCCCCCTACGTGCTTCTCCTTCTGTGTGCTGAATCTTAGATTGCTGCATTAAGGGGGTCATTCGAGTTGATCGCTCGCTAGCTACTTTTAGCAGTCATGCAAACGCTAAGCCGCCGCCCTCTGGGAGTGTATCTTAGCTTAGCAGAAGTGCGAACGAAAGGATCGCAGAGCGACTACAAAAAAAATATTGTGCAGTTTCAGAGTAGCTCCAGACCTACTCAGCGCTTGCGATCACTTCAGACTGTTCAGTTCCGGATTTGACATCACATACACGCCCTGTGTTCTCCCAGCCACGCCTGCGTTTTTCCTGGCACCCCTGCGTTTTTTCAAACACTCCCTAAAAACGGTCAGTTGACACCCTGGAACCCTCCTTTCCTGTCAATCACTCTGTGGCCAGCAGTGTGATTGAAAAGCCTCGCTAGACCTTGTGCAAAACTGCATCGGCCATTGTGAAAGTACATTGCATGCGCAGAAGTGCCGTGTTTTGGCTTCATTGCTGCGCAGCGAACATTTTCAGCTAGCGATCAACTCGGAATGACCCCCTAAATGGCCGCCCTCTGGGAGTGTATCTTAGCTTAGCAGAAGTGCGAATGAAAGGATCGCAGAGCGACTACAAAAAAAAATTGTGCAGTTTCAGAGTAGCTCCAGACCTACTCAGCGCTTGCGATCACTTCAGACTGTTAAGTTCCGGATTTGACATCACAAACACGCCTTGTGTTCTCCCAGCCACGCCTGCGTTTTTTTAAACACTCCCTGAAAACGGTCAGTTGACACCCTGAAACCCCCCTTTCCTGTCAATCACTCTGCGGCCAACAGTGCGATTGAAAAGCCTCGCTAGACCTTGTGTAAAACTGCATCGGCCATTGTGAAAGTACATTGCATGCGCAGAAGTGCCGTTTTTTGGCTTCATCGCTGCGCAGCGAACATTTTCAGCTAGCGATCAACTCGGAATGACCCCCTAAGTGGCCAAAAGTAAGTGCAGTAAAAAACTACACTCAAAAATCAAACATTCTTTGGTAGATGTATGAAGCAGTGAAAAGAGTGAGTCAGTGGAAAAGTCACTCATGGCAACCAATCAGCTTTGAACTTAGTAGAGATGTGCGGCAGACACTTCGGGTTTTGGTTTTGAATCTGGATTTTTTTTTTTTAAACATAAAAAATAGCTAAAATCACAGAATTTGAGGGTAATTTTGATCCTATGGTATTATTCACCTCAATAACATTAATTTCCACTCATTTCCAGTTTATCCTGAACACCTCACAATATTGTTTTTAGGCCAAAAGGTTGCACCGAGGTCGCTGGATGACTAAGCACAAGTGGGCGACACAAACACATGGCCCATCAAGGAGTGGCACTGCAGTGGCAGACAGGGTGGCAGTTTTAAAAACTAGGCCCCAAAGAGCACATAATGCAAAGAAAAAAAGAGGAGCAAGATGCAATTGTCCTTGGGACCTCCCACCCTTATGTTGTATAAACAGGACATGCACACTTTAACAAACCAATAATTTCAGCGACAGGGTCTGCCACACGACTGTGGCTGAATTTACTGGTTTGTTTGGGCCCCCACCAAAAAAGAAGCAATTTTTCCCCCCCACCAAAAAAGAAGCAATTAATCTCTCCTTGCACAAACTGGCTCTACAGAGGCAAGATGTTGTCCTCATCCTCCGATTCCTCACCCTTTTCAGTGTGTAGGTACATCCTCATCCTCACAGAGTATTAATTTGTCCCCACTGGAATCCATCATTCACAGGTCCCTGTGTACTTTCTGGAGGCAATTGCTGGTAAAAGTCTTCCTGGAGGAATTTATAATTAATTTTGATGAACATCATCTTCTACACGGAATATGCTGACAGTGGGGTCATTACAGGGAATATGCTGACAGAGGGGTCACTACAGGGAATATGCTGATGAAGGGGTCTCTACAGGGAATATGCTGACGGGTCACTACAGGGAATATGCTGATGAAGGGGTCACTACAGGGAATATGCTGATGAAGGGGTCACTACAGGGAATATGCTGACAGAGGGGTCACTACAGGGAATATGCTGACAGAGGGGTCGCTACAGGGAATATGCTGACAAAGGGGTCTCTACAGGGAATATGCTGACAGAGGGGTCACTATGGGGAATATGCCGACAGAGGGGTCTCTACAGGGGAATATGCTGACAGAGGGGTCTCTACAGGGAATATGCTGACAGAGGGGTCACTATGGGAAATATGCTGATAGAGGGGTCTCTGCAGGGAATATGATGACAGAGGGGTCTCTATAGGGAATATGCTGACAGAGGGGTCTCTACAGGGGAATATGCTAACAGAGGGGTCTCTACAAGGAATATGCTGACAGAGGGTGTCACGACAGTAGACACCGTACTACTGCAGCTTTATGCCGTGGTCGATATGCATGCTACAATCAGTTTGAGGAAGGAGGCCCTAAATCAGTGTCCTGCTTAGGGCCCGATGAGGTCTAAATCCGCCTCTGAGTGACAGTAGACATGTCAGTAATTGTTTGCAGCTCCTTTAGTCCAGACCAGATGTCAACACTCGCTCCTGACTGCCCTGCATCACCACCAGCGGTGGGATAGGAAATGTTATTCTTTTCCTCACAGCCCCAGTTGCAGGAGAAAATTAAGGTGAGCTGTTGACGGGTCACATTCCGCTTGAGTTTACAATTTTCTCACCAGCAGGTCTTTGCACCTCTGCAGACTTGTGTCCGCCGGAAAGAGAGATACAATGTAGGCTTTAAACCTAGGATCGAGTGATGGCCAAAATGTAGTGCTCTGATTTCAACAGATTGACCCCCTTGAATTCTGGCAAAGGGAATGAAGGGCTCCATCCACAAGTCCCACATACTTAGCGGAATCGCTCCGTCTTAGCTCCTCCTTCAATTTCTCCAGCTGCTTCTGCAAAAGCCTGATGAGGAGAATGACCTGACTCAAGCTGGCATTGTCTGAACTGACTTCACGTGTGGCAAGTTCGAAGGGTTGGAGAACCTTGCACAACACGGAAATCATTCACCACTGTGCTTGAGTCAGGTGCATTCGCTCTCCTTTGCCTATATCTTAGGTGGATGTATAGGCTTGAATGGCCTTTTGCTGCTCCTCCATCCTCTGAAGCATATAGAGTGTTGAATTCCACCTCGTTACCACCTCTTGCTTCAGGAGATGGCAGGGCAGGTTTAGAAGTGTTTGCTGGCGCTCAAGTCTTCGGCACGCAGTCGCTGAATGTCGAAAGTGGCTTGCAATTTTTCGACAGCATCTCCTGCACGCCCCTGTCATTTTTCCAAAAATTCACCACCAAATTAATTGAATGTGCAATACATGGGACGTGCTGGAATTTGCCCAGATGTAATGCACGCACAATATTGGTGGCGTTGTCAGATATCACAAATTCCCAGAAGAGTCTAAGTGGGGCAAGCTATTGTGCGATGATGTTCCTCAGTTTCCGTTAGAGGTTGCCAGCGGTGTGCCTCTTACGGAAACTGGTGATACACAGCGTAACCTGCCTAGGAACGAGTTGCCGTTTGTGAGATGCTGATGCTGGTGACGCCGCTGTTGTTGCTGCGGAAGGCAATACATCTACCCAGTGGGCTGTCACAGTCATGTAGTTCTTAGTTTGCCCTGCTCCACTTGTCCACATGTCCATGGTTAAGTGGACAGTGGGTACAAGCGCATTTTGTAGGACACTGAGGACACTTTTTTAATTACTCTGTACAGTCCGGCAATCGCTTGCCTAGTGAAGTGGAATCTAGACGGAATTTGGTACCGGGGACACAGTACGTCCATCAACTGTCTAAATCCCACTGCACTTATTGCGGATACCGGATGCACATCTAACACCAGTATCGTTGTTATGGCCTCAGTAATCCGCTTTGCAACAGGGTGACTGCTGTCATATTTCACCTTCCTCACAAAGGACTGTTGGACAGTCAATTGCTTAGTTGAAGTAGTACAAGTGGCCTTCCGACTTCCTCTCTGGGATGATTATCGACTCCCAGCAGCAACAGCAGCAGCAGTAGACGTACCACTCAAGGATCCTCCGGAGGAATCCGGGAAAGTAGAGGCCATGTCCTGCAGTCATGCTAGTGACATGGCCTGCAGGACTACTTACGTTACTGACTGAGGAGGAAATTGACATTGAGGGAGTTGGTGGTGTGGATTGCAGGAGCTTGGGTACAACAGGAAGAAGGGATTTAGGTGTCAGTGGACTGCTTCCACTATTACCCAAAGTTTCTGAACTTGCTGCAGGTGACGTGTAAGGGAGGATGTTCCTAGGTGGTTAACGCCCTTACCCCTATTTAATATGGATTGACAAAGGCAAGACATGGCTTGACACCTGTTGTCTGGATTTGTGGATAAATAATTCCACACCGAAGAGGTAGCTTTCTTGGTATTTTGCCCAGGCATGACAATGGGCATTTTCATCCCATGGCCAACAACTGTCTCCACTGGTGCCTTATTCAAACAAACCACATCACCATCAGAATCCTCATCGTCAACTTCCTCCTCAGCACCAGCTACACCAATATCCTCCTCATCCTGGTGTACTTCTACAGTGACATCCTCAATCTCAATATCAGCAACTGGACTGGCGGTGCTTCTCCCAGCACTTGCTGGTTGCGTGCAAATGGTGGTAGGATCCTCCTCTTTCCATACAGTCTTGGGAAGGTCAAGCCTAGACATCGCAACTGTGATCACACTTAGACTCTCCTTGGGAATTTGTGATATCTCTGAACACACAGTTGTTTTTCCTGTGCTTCAACAAGCTTAATTTTTTGATTGTTTATTTTTTTTATTTTTCGAGAAGCTGAACCACCAGTCATGAACATAGGCCAAGGCCTTAGCCTTTCCTTGCCACTTCGTGTCATAAATGGCATATTGTCAGTTTTACGTTTCCCATCAGATAATTTCTTTCTTTTTTTCTGATTATTAATTTTTACTTCTTGGATTTTACATGCCCTCTATGACATTGGGCACTCGCCTTAGCAGACGACGTTGATGGACTTGCATCGTCAATGTCATGACTGGTGGCAGCAGCAGCTTCAGCACTAGTACTAGGTTCTGGAAGTGCTTCCTGATCTTCCACTATTTTTCTTCTGAATTTTTGTTCTCAATTTCACAGGACAGAACCCCTTTATTATTACAGCACACAGAACAGTGTCCCTTTATTTTCACAGCACCCCTATAATTTTACAGCATACAAGACAGGGCCAGTGTACTTTTATTTTAACAACAGCACCCCTGTATTTCTACAGCATACAAGGCAGGGACACTGTACATTTATTTTAACAACAGCACCCCTGTATTTTTACAGAATACAAGACAAAGACAGTGTACTTTTATTTTAACAACAGCACCCCTGTATTCTTACAGCATACAGGACAGGACCAGTGTACTTTTATTTTAACAACAGCACCCCTGTATTTTTACAACATACAATACAGGGTCAGTGTACTTTTATTTTAACAACAGCACCCCTATATTTGGGCCAGTGTACTTTTATTTTAACAACAGCACCCCTATATTTGGGCCAGTGTACTTTTATTTTAACAACAGCACCTCTGTATTTTTCAACAAACAGGACAGGGTCAGTGTATTTTAATTAACAACAGCACCCCTGTATTTTTGCAGCATACAGGGCAGGGCCAGTGTACATTTATTTTAACAACAGCACCCTGGTAGTTGGGCCAGTGTACTTTATTTTAACAACAGCACCACTGTATTTTTACAGCATACAGGACAGGGTCAGTGTACTTTTATTTTAACAACAGCACCCCTATATTTGTACGGCATACAGGACAGGGCCATTGTACTTTTATTTTAACAACAGCACCCCTGTATTTATATAGTATACAGGACAGGGCAAGTGTACTTTTATTTTAACAACAGCACCCCTGTATTTTTATAGCATACAAGACAGGGCCAGTGAACTTTTATTTTAACAACAGCACCCCTGTATTTTTACAGCATACAGGACAGGGCCAGTGTGCTTTTATTTTAACAACAGCACCCCTGTATTTTTACAGCATACAGAACAGGGCCAGTGTACTTTTATTTTAACAACAGCACCCCTGTAATTTTACAACATACAATACAGGGTCAGTGTACTTTTATTTTAACAACAGCACCCCTATATTTGGGCCAGTGTACTTTTATTTTAACAACAGCACCTCTGTATTTTTCAACAAACAGGGCAGGGTCAGTGTATTTTAATTAACAACAGCACCCCTGTATTTTTACAGCATACAGGGCAGGGCCAGTGTACATTTATTTTAACAACAGCACCCTGGTAGTTGGGCCAGTGTACTTTATTTTAACAACAGCACCACTGTATTTTTACAGCATACAGGACAGGGTCAGTGTACTTTTATTTTAACAACAGCACCCCTATAATTGTACGGCATACAGGACAGGGCCATTGTACTTTTATTTTAACAACAGCACCCCTGTATTTATACAGCATACAGGACAGGGCAAGTGTACTTTTATTTTAACAACAGCACCCCTGTATTTCTATAGCATACAAGACAGGGCCAGTGTACTTTTATTTTAACAACAGCACCCCTGTATGTTTACAGCATACAGGACAGGGCCAGTGTACTTTTATTTTAACAACAGCGCCTCTGTATTTTTACAGCATACAAAACAGGGCCAGTGTACTTTTATTTTAACAACAGCATGCCTGTATTTGGGCCAGTGTACTTTTATTTTAACAACAGCATCTCTGTATATTTACAGCATACAATACAGGGCCAGTGTACTTTTATTTTAACAATAGCACCCCTGTATTTGGGCCAGTGTACATTTATTTTAACAACAGCACCCCTGTTTTTTTACAGCATACAGGACAGGGTCAGTGTACTTTTATTTTAACAACAGCACCCCTGTATTTTTACAGCATACAAGATAGGGCCAGTGTACTTTTATTTTAAAAACAGCACCTCTGAATTTTTACAGCATACAAGACAGGGCTAGTGCATATTTATTTTAACAACAGCACCCCTATATTTGGGCCAGTGTATTTTTATTTTAACAACAGCACCTCTGTATTTTTTACAGCATACAGGACAGGGCGAGTGTACTTTTGATTAACAACAGCACCCCTGTATTTTTACAGCATACAGGACAGGGACAGTGTACTTTTATTTTAACAATAGCGCCCCTGTATTTTTACAGCACACAAGACAGGGCCAGTGTACTTTTATTTTAACAACAGCACCCCTGTATTTGGGCCAGTGTACTTTTATTTTAACAACAGCACCCCTGTATTTTTACAGCATACAGGACAGGGTCAGTGTACTTTAATTTTAACAACAGCACCCCTGTATTTTTGCAGCATACAGGAAAGGGCCAGTGTACTTTTATTTTAACAACAGCACCCCTGAATTTTTACAGCATACAAGACAGGGCCACTGTACATTTATTTTCACTGCACCCCTGAATTTTTACAGCATACAAGACAGAGACAGTGTACTTTTATTTTAAAAACAGCACCCCTGTATTTTTACAGCATACAGGACAGGGACAGTGTACTTTTATTTTAACAACAGCACCCCTGTATTTTTACAGCATACAGGACAGGGCCAGTGTACTTTTATTTTAACAACAGCACCCCTGTATTTTTACAACATACAATACAGGGTCAGTGTACTTTTATTTTAACAACAGCACCCCTATATTTGGGCCAGTGTACTTTTATTTTAACAACAGCACCTCTGTATTTTTCAACAAACAGGACAGGGTCAGTGTATTTTAATTAACAACAGCACCCCTGTATTTTTACAGCATATAGGGCAGGGCCAGTGTACATTTATTTTAACAACAGCACCCTGGTAGTTGGGCCAGTGTACTTTATTTTAACAACAGCACCACTGTATTTTTACAGCATACAGGACAGGGTCAGTGTACTTTTATTTTAACAACAGCACCCCTATATTTGTACGGCATACATGACAGGGCCATTGTACTTTTATTTTAACAACAGCACCCCTGTATGTATACAGCATACAGGACAGGGCAAGTGTACTTTTATTTTAACACCAGCACCCCTGTATTTTTATAGCATACAAGACAGGGCCAGTGTACTTTTATTTTAACAACAGCACCCCTGTATTTGGGCCAGTGTACTTTTATTTTAACAACAGCACCTCTGTTTATTTACAGCATACAGTACAGGGCCAGTGTACTTTTATTTTAACAACAGCACCCCTGTATTTGGGCCAGTGTATATTTATTTTAACAGCAGCACCCCTGTTTTTTACAGCATTCAGGACAGGGTCAGTGTACTTTTATTTTAACAACAGCACCCCTGTATTTTTACAGCATACAAGACAGGGCCAGTGTACTTTTATTTTAAAAACAGCACCTCTGAATTTTTACAGCATACAAGACAGGGCTATTGTATATTTATTTTAACAACAGCACCCCTATATTTGGGCCAGTGTATTTTTATTTTAACAACAGCACCTCTGTATTTTTTACAGCATACAGGACAGGGCGAGTGTACTTTTGATTAACAACAGCACCCCTGTATTTTTACAGCATACAGGACAGGGACAGTGTACTTTTATTTTAACAATAGCGCCCCTGTATTTTTACAGCACACAAGACAGGGCCAGTGTACTTTTATTTTAACAACAGCACCCCTGTATTTGGGCCAGTGTACTTTTATTTTAACAACAGCACCCCTGTATTTTTACAGCATAAAGGACAGGGCCAGTGTACTTTAATTTTAACAACAGCACCCCTGTATTTTTGCAGCATACAGGAAAGGGCCAGTGTACTTTTATTTTAACAACAGCACCCCTGAATTTTTACAGCATACAAGACAGGGCCACTGTACATTTATTTTCACTGCACCCCTGAATTTTTACAGCATACAAGACAGAGACAGTGTACTTTTATTTTAACAACAGCACCCCTGTATTTTTACAGCATACAGGACAGGGCCTGTGTACTTTTATTTTAACAGCACCCCTGTATTTTTACAGCATACAGGACAGGGCCAGTGTACTTTTATTTTAACAACAGCACCCCTGTATTTTTACAACATACAATACAGGGTCAGTGTACTTTTATTTTAACAACAGCACCCCTATATTTGGGCCAGTGTACTTTTATTTTAACAACAGCACCTCTGTATTTTTCAACAAACAGGACAGGGTCAGTGTATTTTAATTAACAACAGCACCCCTGTATTTTTACAGCATATAGGGTAGGGCCAGTGTACATTTATTTTAACAACAGCACCCTGGTAGTTGGGCCAGTGTACTTTATTTTAACAACAGCACCACTGTATTTTTACAGCATACAGGACAGGGTCAGTGTACTTTTATTTTAACAACAGCACCCCTATATTTGTACGGCATACATGACAGGGCCATTGTACTTTTATTTTAACAACAGCACCCCTGTATTTATACAGCATACAGGACAGGGCAAGTGTACTTTTATTTTAACAACAGCACCCCTGTATTTTTATAGCATACAAGACAGGGCCAGTGTACTTTTATTTTAACAACAGCATCCCTGTATTTTTTCACAGCATACAAAACAGGGCCAGTGTACTTTTATTTTAACAACAGCACCCCTGTATTTGGGCCAGTGTACTTTTATTTTAACAACTGCACCTCTGTGTATTTACAGCATACAGTACAGGGCCAGTGTACTTTTATTTTAACAACAGCACCCCTGTATTTGGGCCAGTGTATATTTATTTTAACAACAGCACCCCTGTTTTTTACAGCATTCAGGACAGGGTCAGTGTACTTTTATTTTAACAACAGCACCCCTGTATTTTTACAGCATACAAGACAGGGCCAGTGTACTTTTATTTTAAAAACAGCACCTCTGAATTTTTACAGCATACAAGACAGGGCTATTGTATATTTATTTTAACAACAGCACCCCTATATTTGGGCCAGTGTATTTTTATTTTAACAACAGCACCTCTGTATTTTTTACAGCATACAGGACAGGGCGAGTGTACTTTTGATTAACAACAGCACCCCTGTATTTTTACAGCATACAGGACAGGGACAGTGTACTTTTATTTTAACAATAGCGCCCCTGTATTTTTACAGCACACAAGACAAGGCCAGTGTACTTTTATTTTAACAACAGCACCCCTGTATTTGGGCCAGTGTACTTTTATTTTAACAACAGCACCCCTGTATTTTTACAGCATACAGGACAGGGCCAGTGTACTTTAATTTTAACAACAGCACCCCTGTATTTTTGCAGCATACAGGAAAGGGCCAGTATACTTTTATTTTAACAACAGCACCCCTGAATTTTTACAGCATACAAGACAGGGCCACTGTACATTTATTTTCACTGCACCCCTGAATTTTTACAGCATACAAGACAGAGACAGTGTACTTTTATTTTAACAACAGCACCCCTGTATTTTTACAGCATACAGGACAGGGCCAGTGTACTTTTATTTTAACAGCACCCCTGTATTTTTACAGCATACAGGACAGGACCAGTGTACTTTTATTTTAACAACAGCACCCCTGTATTTTTACAACATACAATACAGGGTCAGTGTACTTTTATTTTAACAACAGCACCCCTATATTTGGGCCAGTGTACTTTTATTTTAACAACAGCACCTCTGTATTTTTCAACAAACAGGGCAGGGTCAGTGTATTTTAATTAACAACAGCACCCCTGTATTTTTACAGCATATAGGGCAGGGCCAGTGTACATTTATTTTAACAACAGCACCCTGGTAGTTGGGCCAGTGTACTTTATTTTAACAACAGCACCACTGTATTTTTACAGCATACAGGACAGGGTCAGTGTACTTTTATTTTAACAACAGCACCCCTATATTTGTACAGCATACATGACAGGGCCATTGTACTTTTATTTTAACAACAGCACCCCTGTATTTATACAGCATACAGGACAGGGCAAGTGTACTTTTATTTTAACAACAGCACCCCTGTATTTTTATAGCATACAAGACAGGGCCAGTGTACTTTTATTTTAACAACAGCATCCCTGTATTTTTACAGCATACAAAACAGGGCCAGTGTACTTTTATTTTAACAACAGCACCCCTGTATTTGGGCCAGTGTACTTTTATTTTAACAACAGCACCTCTGTGTATTTACAGCATACAGTACAGGGCCAGTGTACTTTTATTTTAACAACAGCACCCCTGTATTTGGGCCAGTGTATATTTATTTTAACAACAGCACCCCTGTTTTTTACAGCATTCAGGACAGGGTCAGTGTACTTTTATTTTAACAACAGCACCCCTGTATTTTTTCAGCATACAAGACAGGGCCAGTGTACTTTTATTTTAAAAACAGCACCTCTGAATTTTTACAGCATACAAGACAGGGCTAGTGTATATTTATTTTAACAACAGCACCCCTATATTTGGGCCAGTGTACTTTTATTTTAACAACAGCACCTCTGTATTTTTCAGCATACAGGACAGGGCCAGTATACTTTTGATTAACAACAGCATCCCTGTATTTTTACAGCATACAGGACAGGGACAGTGTACTTTTATTTTAACAATAGCGCCCCTGTATTTTTACAGCACACAAGACAGGGCCAGTGTACTTTTATTTTAACAGCACCCCTGTATTTGGGCCAGTGTACTTTTATTTTAACAACAGCACCCCTGTATTTTTACAGCATACAGGACAGGGCCAGTGTACTTTTATTTTAACAACAGCACCCCTGTATTTTTACAACATACAATACAGGGTCAGTGTACTTTTATTTTAACAACAGCACCCCTATATTTGGGCCAGTGTACTTTTATTTTAACAACAGCACCTCTGTATTTTTCAACAAACAGGACAGGGTCAGTGTATTTTAATTAACAACAGCACCCCTGTATTTTTACAGCATATAGGGTAGGGCCAGTGTACATTTATTTTAACAACAGCACCCTGGTAGTTGGGCCAGTGTACTTTATTTTAACAACAGCACCACTGTATTTTTACAGCATACAGGACAGGGTCAGTGTACTTTTATTTTAACAACAGCACCCCTATATTTGTACGGCATACATGACAGGGCCATTGTACTTTTATTTTAACAACAGCACCCCTGTATTTATACAGCATACAGGACAGGGCAAGTGTACTTTTATTTTAACAACGGCACCCCTGTATTTTTATAGCATACAAGACAGGGCCAGTGTACTTTTATTTTAACAACAGCATCCCTGTATTTTTTCACAGCATACAAAACAGGGCCAGTGTACTTTTATTTTAACAACAGCACCCCTGTATTTGGGCCAGTGTACTTTTATTTTAACAACTGCACCTCTGTGTATTTACAGCATACAGTACAGGGCCAGTGTACTTTTATTTTAACAACAGCACCCCTGTATTTGGGCCAGTGTATATTTATTTTAACAACAGCCCCCCAGTTTTTTACAGCATTCAGGACAGGGTCAGTGTACTTTTATTTTAACAACAGCACCCCTGTATTTTTACAGCATACAAGACAGGGCCAGTGTACTTTTATTTTAAAAACAGCACCTCTGAATTTTTACAGCATACAAGACAGGGCTATTGTATATTTATTTTAACAACAGCACCCCTATATTTGGGCCAGTGTATTTTTATTTTAACAACAGCACCTCTGTATTTTTTACAGCATACAGGACAGGGCGAGTGTACTTTTGATTAACAACAGCACCCCTGTATTTTTACAGCATACAGGACAGGGACAGTGTACTTTTATTTTAACAATAGCGCCCCTGTATTTTTACAGCACACAAGACAGGGCCAGTGTACTTTTATTTTAACAACAGC
Organism: Pseudophryne corroboree; assembly: GCF_028390025.1. Taxonomy (NCBI): domain Eukaryota; kingdom Metazoa; phylum Chordata; class Amphibia; order Anura; family Myobatrachidae; genus Pseudophryne; species Pseudophryne corroboree. The sequence goes on from NC_086446.1 coordinate 661,865,249, forward strand.
ACCCCTGTATTTGGGCCAGTGTACTTTTATTTTAACAACAGCACCCCTGTATTTTTACAGCATACAGGACAGGGCAAGTGTACTTTAATTTTAACAACAGCACCCCTGTATTTTTGCAGCATACAGGAAAGGGCCAGTATACTTTTATTTTAACAACAGCACCCCTGAATTTTTACAGCATACAAGACAGGGCCACTGTACATTTATTTTCACTGCACCCCTGAATTTTTACAGCATACAAGACAGAGACAGTGTACTTTTATTTTAACAACAGCACCCCTGTATTTTTACAGCATACAGGGCCAGTGTACTTTTATTTTAACAGCACCCCTGTATTTTTACAGCATACAGGACAGGACCAGTGTACTTTTATTTTAACAACAGCACCCCTGTATTTTTACAGCATACAGGACAGGGCCAGTGTACTTTTATTTTAACAGCACCCCTGTATTTTTACAGCATACAGGACAGGACCAGTGTACTTTTATTTTAACAACAGCACCCCTGTATTTTTACAACATACAATACAGGGTCAGTGTACTTTTATTTTAACAACAGCACCCCTATATTTGGGCCAGTGTACTTTTATTTTAACAACAGCACCTCTGTATTTTTCAACAAACAGGGCAGGGTCAGTGTATTTTAATTAACAACAGCACCCCTGTATTTTTACAGCATATAGGGCAGGGCCAGTGTACATTTATTTTAACAACAGCACCCTGGTAGTTGGGCCAGTGTACTTTATTTTAACAACAGCACCACTGTATTTTTACAGCATACAGGACAGGGTCAGTGTACTTTTATTTTAACAACAGCACCCCTATATTTGTACAGCATACATGACAGGGCCATTGTACTTTTATTTTAACAACAGCACCCCTGTATTTATACAGCATACAGGACAGGGCAAGTGTACTTTTATTTTAACAACAGCACCCCTGTATTTTTATAGCATACAAGACAGGGCCAGTGTACTTTTATTTTAACAACAGCATCCCTGTATTTTTACAGCATACAAAACAGGGCCAGTGTACTTTTATTTTAACAACAGCACCCCTGTATTTGGGCCAGTGTACTTTTATTTTAACAACAGCACCTCTGTGTATTTACAGCATACAGTACAGGGCCAGTGTACTTTTATTTTAACAACAGCACCCCTGTATTTGGGCCAGTGTATATTTATTTTAACAACAGCACCCCTGTTTTTTACAGCATTCAGGACAGGGTCAGTGTACTTTTATTTTAACAACAGCACCCCTGTATTTTTACAGCATACAAGACAGGGCCAGTGTACTTTTATTTTAAAAACAGCACCTCTGAATTTTTACAGCATACAAGACAGGGCTAGTGTATATTTATTTTAACAACAGCACCCCTATATTTGGGCCAGTGTACTTTTATTTTAACAACAGCACCTCTGTATTTTTCAGCATACAGGACAGGGCCAGTGTACTTTTGATTAACAACAGCATCCCTGTATTTTTACAGCATACAGGACAGGGACAGTGTACTTTTATTTTAACAATAGCGCCCCTGTATTTTTACAGCACACAAGACAGGGCCAGTGTACTTTTATTTTAACAGCACCCCTGTATTTGGGCCAGTGTACTTTTATTTTAACAACAGCACCCCTGTATTTTTACAGCATACAGGACAGGGCCAGTGTACTTTAATTTTAACAACAGCACCCCTGTATTTTTGCAGCATACAGGAAAGGGCCAGTGTACTTCTATTTTTACAACAGCACCCCTGAATTTTTACAGTATACAAGACAGGGCCACTGTACATTTATTTCCACTGCACCCCTGAATTTTTACAGCATACAAGACAGGGCCAGTGTACTTTTATTTTAACAACAGCACCCTTGAATTTTTACAGCATACAAGACAGGGCCAATGTACATTTGTTTTCACTGCACCCCTGAATTTTTACAGCATACAAGACAGAGCCAGTGTATATTTATTTTCACTGCACTCCAGAATTTTTACAGCATTCAAGACAGGACCAGTGTACATTTATTTTCAATGCACCCCTGAATTTTTACAGCCTACAAGACAGGGCCAGTGTACTTTTATTTTAACAACAGCACCCTTGACTTTTTACAGCATACAAGATAGGACCAGTGTACATTTGTTTTCACTGCACCCCTGAATTTTTACAGCATACAAGACAGGGCCAGTGTATATTTATTTTCACTGCACTCCAGAATTTTTACAGCATTCAAGACAGGACCAGTGTACATTTATTTTCAATGCACCCCTGAATTTTTACAGCCTACAAGACAGGGCCAGTGTACATTTATTTTTACAGCACCCCTAAATTTTGGCAGCATACAAGACAGGGCCAGCACCCCTGTATTTTCACAGCATACAGGAGGACAGTGCCCCTGTACAGCACAGTGACAGCCAGGACAGCAACACCCATGTAGAGCTGCAGCACCCCTAACAGCACATGAAACACCAGTGACAGCCAGGACAGCACCCCTAACAGCACAGTGACACCACAGTGACTGGACAGCACCCCTAGAGAGCACACACTGACCCCACCTGACGCCACCAGCCACAGAGGGAGACAGTGGTCTGTCTCCCTCACTCTCCAAGTCGGGAGTGAAAATGGTGGCTACCTTATATGGAATCCAAAACCCACGAGAATCCAATAGCAGGATGATGACATTTTGCCTCGTTCTGGGATCCAAGGCTGGGGGGAAGTCTCAAGCCGGACTCGGTTCCTGGCTCGGAATGTGAAGTTTGTGGGGGGAGGGGGGTTTCGGTTCTCTGAGATCCGAACCCGCTCATTTCTATTTTGAAGTTACATTTATCAAGTGCATTCAATAAAATTATACATAGTAGCTGATTGGTTGTCATGGGCAACTTCTCTGGCTCAGTTCTTCACTCTTTTCACTGTTTCATACATCTACCCCTCTGTTCCATGCAGGACACATACTTGATATCATAACTATGGGCCTAATTAAGACTTAATTGAGGTCTGCAATCAGATAGTCGCCCCTGGAGAGTGAAAACCCGCCCCATGTAAGTGTGCGAATGCATGTGTACACCGTGTGAAAATTCTGCCAGACAGTGGACAGCTGCAAATCCGTTCGCAACTCACCAGGGCTGTAACTACATGTGTGCCAAGTGTGCCTGGCACACAGCACAGTCGCCCTCAGGGCACAACTGGCCGCATTGTAATGAGTCAAACTGACTCATTACAAGCCTCCTTTGTGTGCCATGTGAGGAGCAGCAGCTGCGTGAGCAATCAGGAATGAGGAGGAGTGGGGGGGACTCGGGAGCCGCAGCAGTGCACTGTAATTGGTGGCGGCACTGCTGCAGCTGTCCCTCTCCTTCCACATTGGCTGACCGCCACCGCCACTGTGAATGCTGGGATGAGGGAAGTGCATCTCAGCATTCACAGCGGCGGCGCCCAGCCTATGTGGAAGGAGAGGGACAGCTGCAGCGGCGCAGCCACCAATTATAGTGCACTGCTACGGCTCCCGAATCCCCCTTGCTCCTCCTCCTTCTCCCCTGCCCGGGATCTGCCAGCAGCTGCACCGAGGAGCCTGACTGCCTGAGCCAGCAGGGAGAGAGTAAGTATCATCTATTCTTTCTGTCTGTCTGTCTATTCTATCTGTCGTAATGTGTAGAAAGGGACGCTGTCTGCCGTAATGTGTAAAAAAAGGGGATGCTGTCTGCCGTAATGTGTAAAAAAAGGGGACGCTGTCTGCCGTAATGTGTAAAAAAGGGGACGCTGTCTGCCGTAATGTGTAATAAGGGGACTCTGTCTGCCGTAATGTGTAAAAAGGGGAATCTGTCTTCCGTAATGAGTAAAAAAGGGGACGCTGTCTGCCGTAATGTGTAATAAGGGGACGCTGTCTGCCGTAATGTGTAAAAAGGGGCTCTACATGGTGTAGTGGCGCTACTGTGTAGCGGAATTTGAACAATGGAGACTACTATGCACCGTAATATGAATTGGTATTATTTTGTGGCCACACCCATGAAGCCACACCCCTATATTTTACGTGAGGGGGTGGGGAAGCCGATGCCGATTCTTGCACACAGCGCTAAAATGTCTAGTTACGGCACTGCAACTCACTCAGCATCGAATGATTTTTCCAGTCTGTGCAGTCTGTGCGTAGCCCAAGACTTACTCCTACAGTGCGATATAAACAGGCTGTTCACCTTTGTGAACGCCTTGCAATCAAAATTTTCACACCACCCTGTCACTGTTTCGCGATGCACCTGCGCATTGCGGTACATATGCATGTGCAGTCATTCGATAATCGCCCATTGTGCCCAACAGCAATCAGGCCTGAATCGGGCCATATATCATACAGTACCTCACAACTTTGAGGGTTCCTGATTTGGGACCTTCATGTGGCGCTCCCAAAAAAGGGGCGGTGCTTCATTCGAGAAGGGCAAGGGTCTTGAGTATGTGGGTAGGGCCTCGCTTCGCATCCCCCATTTAAATCATTTTGAGGGCGTGTCCAGCACTTTCAGAGCAGCTGGCCAGCCCCCAGGCTCACTGCAATGTACTGTTTTGCGCACGGCATCTATCCAGAAATCCCCAGCTGCTTTGCTATGCAGAGCTGCTGTGATCTCAGGCCCCCTATCCTGGGCTGTCATGGCTTTGGACATCAGAGACCAATAAAGTAAGTTCTCATCAGGTCATATATGAAATACTGTAGACCTGGTGGGAAGCTACAGTACAAGTGGGATAGTGGTGACGAGATACAGGACATCATGGACTGCCCCTTGTAATGTAGGGGAGCGGAGCCTTGACCCTTGTTCATGCCAGTTGTAGTGAATTGTATCATCATGTGCCCAATGAAGTGGACAGGACCAGGGAAGGTTCCATGCTCTCATAGTATTGTCAGATAACTCCCTGATATCCTGCTACCAGAGGATCTTCTGGTATCTTTAATGGCAAGTCGCAATATTTGTTATCATTACAAACCAGAATGTGCATGAAAGTACAGGGTGATTCAAAAGTCGCAGTACATCGTTTTGTTTCAAAAACTGTGCAGGAAATGGGAAAACTGAATACTCCAGTAAGGTATGGGTGAGGTGGGCTATCTTTTAGGGTATGTACCGAACATGGGCGCCATCTTGAAATCGGCCATGTAACATGTCAAACAACATCAGAATTTGCAGAGAAGTTTATTGCTGCAAACAGAACTGAAATAGCTGTTATGGCTCAAAAGCCTTTTTGTTGGAATTACAGGCTGAACTGTTCTCCATAAAGGACAGTCATTTATTGTGTGGGTGTTGTGCTGCGTTGTGGTCTCTTCACAAAGGATGCCAAAACCATTGTTGAGGTTGTCTCGTCAGTAGCACTTTTTGGACGACCACTCCGTGACTTTGCAGCCACAGTTCCAGTTTCTCAGAATTTGGAAATTAGGCACCTGACAGTGTTATGTGAAATTGGAGGTCTTTCTGGGTGCCGGTTGTTAAAATCGGCAGCTATGACACAAAAACTTTGTTCTCTAGACATCAAAATGATCTAAATTCTCCCCTCTTTTGTCAAAGCCATCTTCAGTTACCTGCAACAAAAAAGTATTGTAACATTTGAACCATAACTGCTATTTCAAATATGTTTCAAATATCTTTTCAGCAAATTCTGATGTTGTTTGACATGTTACACGAACCCCTTTCTATTTGAAAAAACTGACTTAGATTCAAGATGGCCGATTTCAAGATGGCACCCATGTTCTGTACATACCCTAAAAGATACCTCACCTCACCCATACTTTACTGGAGTATTCAGTTTTCCCAGTTCCTGCACAGTTTTTGAAACAAAAGGGTGTACTGCAACTTTTGAATCACCCTGTATATCCAATGTCTAATTCACAAACACAGCTAGTACACACTAAGAACAGAATTTGGCTGTACGTAAAGTGTATGCCATCTAATATTTCTTAGCGTGTGCCAGACAAAAATGTCTGCACAAAAATACTATATGATACTTTACTACAGTAAAGTAAAAAAAACTATTAACAGTGAAGTACAGCTTAAAAGGGCAGCAACGTTTCATCTCACTACATTCTTCAAGATAGACTTCATTTATTCATTTTTCAATAGTATAGTACTAAAGAGCAACGTTTTCCAGTTTGTGCTATAGCAAACAGATCCAAATAACTCAACAGGTCAAGCAGGATGGCTGTATCATGTTGCCTTATTTTTTCAGAATCTCCTATTCATCAAAATGTGTCCATATCATATATGGAGTGATATCAAGTGATCTGCAGCAGGTAGACAAGGAATCCAAGGTTGGGATGCATCAAGCGTCGCAGTTTTCATGAGATGCATCCCGCACTCATCACAAGCATAGCAGGGTTTAGTAGTATCGCACGCTTGAAATGAATTGCAACGGAAGCTCTCCCGATAACAGCTGTCCTTTGCGATACAAGGACCTCCAAGTTTATGACCCGGGATCACTTGTGCGATGTGTTGAATGGTACACCGCCACAGGGGACTCTATGAGGGATCCCTCTCAGTGCACATTGCGAATAGAAGCCCAGCATTTCTATTAGGCATTGCCCAGCAGGTCCAAGCTCCGGACAGTATTGCATTCCGAAGTTTGGGGCATATGAGAAACCAGTATTTTTGGAGGTTAGACCACATTTTTACCTTTGATGCATCCCACCCCATATTATAACCCAAAAATCCAATCCCCTCATCATTGTGTATACTCATAAATCCATTTAGAAGATGACTTCATCCGTAAATAGACTTCATCAACCTATGTACGGCCTAATTCCAATCCCACAAAATGTAATGAACATAATCTAGCTGCTTGGATCTAGAGCCAAATGAGTCGTGTACAATTTGGTCACCCACATAAGTGACCAAGTTGGGCTGAGTGACCTTGTTGCTTGGGCCGAGCAGCAGGACGTTGAACATTTTCCCACCCTTACATAAACTATCCAGCTTTTGATACTGCACTTTGTTAGACAGTAACCTTTATCAAATGTTTTTCGCAGCCAAAATAATTTTAAAAAGCATCCATAACGGCTTAATAGACATCATGTACATTGATACATTCAAAATACTTTCAACTCTAGTACAATCTGGTATAGCAGACAGAGGGTTAATGCTCAGGATTCAAAGCCAGATTATTCTGCAGCATTGTTAATAGTCGGCTCTCAGGTTCCGTTTCCATCTCTCCTGCAAACCACAGTTGGAGATGTCGCCCTGTATTTGTCTTTCTCTAACCACAGAGCCGATGAAAATTCCTGGAAACTTAAACAAGGGCAATGTGTTTGTAATTATAGATTTCTTTCACTGGTACTGCAATGGAGGGTCCTCCGCCACTGAGCACAGGCCTACAGGTCCATCAAGTCTGAATCTGACAAAATAGGTTAGCACTGCCGCACAGACACATGTTCTTCATGCTACAAATCAGCACAAACGTTAGACAGAATCCTCATGTCTTTGTACAAGCTTGGCCCAAACTGGGGCAACAATCTGTTCAACAGAAAGCCTGCGGATTTATTTCTATGGCAAATCCAGTAATGTTTGGAGAATAAAGACAGATGAAAGGACGGTATGCACATGTAAAGAAGTTAAATGGAAGCATGTAATACTGATAAATATACAAAGACAGCTACAGCAGGTATAAGGCTGGAAAATAAAATCCATGTTAAATTCCAAAGGATAATGTAGAATTACCTTCTGAAAGCAATTGCCATTTCAAAGTCTACTCTACGCTGTTCCCGGCTCCCATGAAGAATTATTCCACCCCAACCCAGAAAGTGCCAACAACATGGAGACTGCTTCTAAGATGCTGCCAATTATTGTCTGGGTATTTGACATGGCCAATTCTGCAGATTCTCAGACCTCAGGGGTTGGTAAACAGGGTAGTGACAGGGAGGAAGCATATAGATAGTATACATAACTGCTTTTCTTCCCCTACAAAGCAGGTTACAGCATTGTCACAGCTTCTACTGCAAATGCGTCCATCTCTGAATTAACCCCATTAAGCCATCCACATATAGGATCTGGAGAAAAGGAACAGTAAGCAGAGCTAGTGTATAGGGAAGCCATATTTGTGCTAATTTTGGAAATTATCTGACCTAGTTGCACAGGATGCAACCAGTCAGATAAACAGTGTTAGCAGCTGCAGGGAAGGGAAACTTCCCTCTGCTGCTGCTCTCAGAGGGACCGGAAGGTCCTTCTGCCTCCCAGCACCCTGCACTCAGTGTTGCCGATCATTGCTGATTGGTCAGCACGGCAGGACCTCCCACCCAGTAGCTGTAGACAATAGCAGCCCCAGGGGAAGTGTAAACCAACCCCCCTCCCTGTGTACCTGGGAGCTGTCTGGGGTGTAAAAAGTAATGTTGCAATGTTACCGATATTTGGGGATTATTATTTTTTTAAACGGAAAAAAAAATATTTTTTTTAACTAAAATCAATTTGGATAAGGTTATATTTAGTGGTTAAAAAGGTCAGCATAAGCCCAAGCCTGTCACTGCATTATTGGAGCGTCACAGTACTGTACTGCTGCACAGTTCTTGGCCCAGGAGATACCTTATCATATTGACTGCTGTTTATCTTCTATCACCTGTAGTCTGTTATCTTCAATAAAATCTACCCTGGTTTGGAGTCACATCCGCTACGCACAGACCAACTTATAGGCATCTGCCAATATTAATATACAAGCTATAGTTCATATAATATTCCAGGGATAGCTCTAGTCACCATCAATGCCTCACTGGAGTCTTTAGATCCAATATAGATAAGTACTGTAGATTTGGGACCTTGTCATTAAATGTGAAATTGGATCAACAATCAAAAAACAGAAAAGAAAGAACTCCATGTAATAAGTTCTGCCATTTATTAGGGTTCCTCTAATAGGAAGAAGCAAATTAGTGAATATGTAACAACCACCAATGCTAAAATACACTGGGCCTGATTCAGAGTTGAGGCAAATCCATTTTGCGGATGGCTCTTGCTATTTTTGCACTGTTCGTGCTCTTTAAACAGATGTATGCATCTCAGTCGCATCTCCACTTGTGGATGAGTTGGTGTCACTGAGAAGCAAGTGGGCATTCACACACAGGATACTGTAAGTACAAGTGTATTGTATGTCTAAATGGCATTGCGGGCTATGCAGAGGTGATTGTATGCAGAGATCCGTCTGATCTAAGACATCTCTTGCACGCCAAAGATAGGGCCAGTCAGGTTACATGGTGACCGCTCACACTCTGTCTGGGAGATCATCAGTGGTTATGAATCCTGGACCTACTGCACACTTGTATTATTTGTAGGAGTTTATAATGTATATTTATTAACATCACGTGTATATTATGTGATTTATATATAACCACATTAGGACTTGTGCACCATTAACAGCAACGTGACATCATGTAGGGAGCTTGTCTACACCTTTTTTTATCATGCCCTACCCTTGACACTTTAGGGTTTATTCAAAAACTGGACATATTTAACGATATTTATATGCAAACTGCCGTCGGCAGAGCGCAGGCAAATAAGTGCTGTAACGGCAAGTTCCTAGTGGCAGATGCATTACATATGATTGCTGTGATGTGCATGATCCGTTTTGCACAAGTGACCAGAGAAGGAGGCCTGCTGATGAAGAGCCTAGGAAGCATGCCTTGTCCTGCAGTACCGTGTTCAGAAAGGTAAGACAGATTTATACGAAACAGGAGTGAGTCAGAAACTCCAACATGATATATTTCTCTAACGTCTTAGAGGATGCTGGGGACTCCGTAAGGACCATGGGGGATAGACGGGCTCCGCAGGAGATAGGGCACTTTAAGAAAGCTTTGGATTCTGGGTGTGCACTGGCTCCTCCCTCTATGACCCTCCTCCAGACCTCAGTTTTACACTGTGCCCAGAGCAAGATGGGTGCACTGTAGAGAGCTCTCCAGAGTTCTCTGCCTGAAAGCATTTTTGTTTGGATTTTTCTTCTACTTTTTCACAGGGAGCACTGCTGGCAACAGGCTCCCTGCATCGAGGGACTGAGGAGAGAGGAGCAGACATTCTTGTCAAAGATAGGCTCTGCTTCCTTGGCTACTGGACACCATTAGCTCCAGAGGGGGTGAACGCAGGTTCTTACTGGGCGTCCACCCCCGGAGCCGCGCAGCCGTTCTCACAGAGCCAGAAGTACAGAAGTCAGAAGACGTCTCAGGCGGCAGAAGCCTTCAGCTTCACTGAGGTAACGCACAGCACTGCAGCTGTGCGTCATTGCTCCCATACACCTCACACACTCCGGTCACTGTAAGGGTGCAGGGCGCAGGGGGGGGGGGGGGCCCTGGGCAGCAATATAACCTCTACATGGCAAAAAGACTATATACATGTACAGGTGGGCTCTGTACATGTATATAAAAGAGCCCCCGCCATATTTTACTAAGTTTGAGCGGGACAGAAGCCCGCCGCCGAGGGGGCGGGGCTTCTCCCTCAGCACTCACCAGCGCCATTTTCTCTCCACAGCACTGCTGAGAGGAAGCTCCCCGGACTCTCCCCTGCTTACACACGGTGAAATGGTGTTTAAAAGAGAGGGGGGGGCACATAATTGGCGGTTTACATATGAACTCTGGATTGAAGATGATTAATTGGCATTACATTTGGATAATCACAAAAAAAAAGAATTTAGGTATAAAAGATAAACAAAGAGAAGACAATTGGCTACAGTTTACACCACAAAAGAGCATTCAGTATGCAAAAGACAATTGGAATCACTAAAGAAGGGCAGAATATCATTGGAATCACAGATGAACACGTTAATTAGAATCACAAATACTGGCATGAAATAATTGGAATCACATAATATGCTAATGAGGAGAGTGATGAAAAATATGATTAGCAATAATCAATACTAACTTTCTAGCTTTCCCTAGCCAAGGTATTTCAATCTTCACATGCAATTAACATTGGAGCTCATGTAGAGGTCTGCTGTGCCACAGTATGTCAATGAGGGATAGACACACAAATCCTGGATGATAGCTGAGTCAATTGTGCACAGTTCTATGCAAAGAGTTTGTAACTAGTGAAGGGATGATAGTATCTCTCAACAAGTACAATTCACTTAGCAATGAGGGTCTTTCCAATGCTGCAAATTCTGTCTCTTTTCTGTTTACAGGGCTGTACACAAACTTGTCACAAACTCAGTCTCTCAAAATAAATGTCTATACTTGCGCTGATACAACAACTCAGTTTTACTGAATCTCATAGTCTCAATGTGGTAGAGGAAAGGGTTGCCTCAATAAACTCCTTACAGTGCTTAGCTGATGGAATTGTGGCATTGCATTGCCTAACTTAAGCAATGTGGCGTTATGCTGTCCGTGCCTTTACTTTCACAGATATGGATATGGGTCTCTTAGCCTGGTTATCAAACTTGCCCAGGGCTCTTGTTGTTTGTATACTTTTGTACTCACTCAGAACCTCTTAAGTCTCTGAGTCCCAAGATGGCTATGGCGTCCATGCCTCTCCTATCTATAACTAGAAGGTAAAGGCTCGGGGACAGTAATCTTGTGCTCATTGGGACCTTCAAAGCAGCAGATATTTTTCTGTACCCTTCCCCATATTTGTGCCTCAAGACAATCCTGTCTCAGAGGTCTACAGACAATTCCTTTGACTTCATGCTTGGTTTGTGCTCAGACGTGCACTGTTAAGTGTGGGACCTTATATAGACAGGTATGTGACTTTCCAAATCATGTCCAATCAACTGAATTTACCACTGGTGGACTCCAATTAAGCTGTAGGAACATCTCAAGGATGATCAGTGGAAACAGGATGCACTGAGCTCAATTTTGAGCTTCATGGCAAAGGCTGTAAATACTTATGTACATGTGATTTCTTCATTTTTTATTTTTAATAAATTTGCAAAAATCTAAAAATGGGGTATTGTGTGTAGAATTTGGAGGGAAAAAATGAATTTATTCCAGTTTGGAATAAAGCTGTAACATAACAAATTGTGGAAAAAGTGAAGCGCTGTGAATACTTTACGGATGCACTTTAAATAAGCAGGTTATTTACTGCTGTTTCTACATGTTTTTCCAGAGAAATGTACTTAATAAACAGGCCCCTAATTCTAAAATACTTCATTTATTTTTTATAGTCTTACTTTTGCAATGTCCATTGTACAAGGCATATTAAAAGTTGTTGAAACATCTATGATATGGGTGAGAATTCTCTGCTACAATGACTTTATGTGAAGAAACAAACAGCTCTCCTCCTGTCTGCTCCAGCACTCACTCATTACTCTTTGTCCTTCTCTGTCAGTCTATTTGTGGAAGTACAACCAAGGTTCTGCCTTGGAACCTTCAGTTTGTTAATCTTATATGTCAATGTGGCCCCAAATGTCGCATTTATATTTATGGAAATAACATCTCGCTCTCCACATAACATTTCAGGATGACCGTCAGAGCAGAGACACACAGGCATATTTGTAATAATAAGTGCATGCTTGCCAACTCTCCTGAAAGGTCTTGGAGAATCACGAATTTGGGGGGCTATCCTAGTCCGACCCTGTATGTCCCTGCAGAAACACGACTCCAAACAAACGCGTTTAATTTACCAACCAAGCAATCTACATGATTGTAGCACTATATACATAAAAGAGAATAGAGGGAAAAACTTAGAACCCTTTATAAATCAAATTCCCTCAAGAAATCAAGAGACCCATGTGGGGAATCAGAGACATTTATTTGTGTGTAATTGTGGAATCAGGGGGAAAAGATGATAATCAGACTTCAGTGCTGCTAATGTTACATAGATAACACTAAAATATTATTGTAACATCTAAAATCACATGTAAAGAGGATCTACTGCAGTGATAATGCTCTTACTTCAAAGGAAAAGCTGCCAGACACTCCACTGAGTCAGACGATATATAACTGGAGTCTGCGGCTCCATAGAGCCTGGAAACCACAGACTGAGTGCATCAACAACTACTTGCTTATTACTCAAAATGAATTTTTGCAATAAAATACTTTCATAATTTTCATCAGCCCTGTCATTTCCAATATCTTCAGTTGTCATGAATGTGCTTCAGATATATGTGCTAAATTAAGAGAGAGGCATAGTTGTAATCACCGTTATTACGGGTGCTAGTCTGATGACATCTGTAAAGCTGGCAGATCCTCCTTTTGTAAGCTGATATAACTCTGTTATTAGGGAAAAATACCAATGTGTCTCATCCAGAGTATAGAGAATGGGAAACTCTATTTAGTGATTGCCATTGCTGGGAGAAGGTCAAAATTGTTAATGGGACACAAAACCAAAAAGCATACCCAGTCATTTAGTCCTATTACGGCAATATCAAATTATAGCAAAGTACACAAGGAAACCTAAATGGAAATACCAGCATTTGTGTTGCCCAATACTGCCTCAAATAAGCAGCATTGCCATGGTGAAGAAAACTGTTTATTACTTTTGTGCAAAATGAATAATAAAAAATAAAAAGAATATTGAGGACAAAGGGCTCAGCAATATGATTAAGAAGCCTTATTGTTGGTGATCTCTAACTTTTTCTACCACCGATTTATAGACCCTGTGTTTTGGTTTTGGATCTGTATTAATTTATTATTAACTTTGTGTGTTGGTTTTGGATCTGTATTATTTAAAAAAAAAAGACTAAAAAGGGCTGAAATCATGTTGTTTCTACTTAAAAATGTTTTGCAAGTTAGTAATGTATTAGCAATAACCAATCGAAGCAACTCGCAAGTACTGTCAATAGAAAACAATGCAACACAGAAATTTCCTCAGAATCGTGTGTGGAATATCAAAAAGCAGTAGTAGTTACCAAACAGCAAAGAAAAAAAACCTAAACCATGTGTAAAATAGCAACAGCAGACGTGGATGTCTCCTACACGAGTGGACATGCCCCCAGCACATGCCTATTCTCGGTGACAAAACTGTAAATCCTCCTGAGGGCCCTGTGCCACCGATGACTGGCATTCTGTGCCTATGTAAATCCCAGGCCAAGCAGCCCTTTTGTTGAGCAGCTCCCCAAAATTTCCGCAGCCATAAAAGCAGTGTTCCGTACCTGCTAGGTACAGTGTGGGGTACAGTGCGGAATACATTGGGACACAGTTAAATACTGAGCAGGTTACAGTGCGGGACGGATACAGTGCAGGTCGGATACAGTGCAGGACACAAAATTTGTCTCAGATACAGTGCAAGTTACAGAGCAGGTTGGATACAGTGTGGGTTACAGTGTGAGACAGATACATTGCATATTACAGAGCAGGTCAGATACAGTGCAGGTTACAGTGTGGGTTGGATACAGTGCGGTTTACAGTCCGGGTCGAATTAAGTGCAGGTAAGATACATCGTGGGTTACAGTACAGGTTGAATACAGTGCAGGTTATAGTGCAGGTAGGATACAGTGTGGGTTAAATACAGTGCAGGTTACAGTATGGGTTAAACAGTGAACACAGTGTGGGTTGGATACTGAGTGGGTTGGATATAGTGCGGGTCAGATACAGTGCGGGTTACAGTGTTGGTCGCATACAGTGTGGGTCTGATACAGTGCGGTTTACAGTGCAGGTGGGATATAGAGTCTAATTCAGCATGGATTGCAATAGCAAAACGCAAATGCAATCCATAGTAATGCAAATGCAGGAGGAGGTGCATACACACCTAGGTGCTGCATTTGCGGTTGCAGCACTGCGACCGGAGTCACAGTCTGTGATAAAACAATCACGATGGTCATCTGCGACAGCAAGCTGAGTAAGCCTCGCCATTCCTGGAAAACAAGGGCTCCCCCAGAAAGCCTCTGTCTTTCAAGCAGGCAGAGGCGTTCGCATCCCTGCAATGCGATCACAGGACCCATTCTGCATATGGGCAGAACGAGTCCTGCACATGTGCAGTTTTCCGATAATCGGGAAACTGCGGTTGGATTGCTTATGCGATCCTCCAACCTGTATTAGGCCCACGGTGTGGGGCAGATACAGTGCAGGTTACATTGCATGCAGTGCCTGCTGGATACAGTGTGGATTATAGTGCAGGTCGGCTATAGTGTGGGTTGAATACAGTGCAGGTCAGATACAATGCAGGTTGCAGTGAAGGCAGTGGCGTCACAAGGCGGGTGCAGGGGGTGCGGCCCGCACCCGGGTGTGACGCCTGGAGGAGGGTGACACCAAATGTCAGCTCCTCCGCACTGACAGGAACCAGGTGCTGCAGTGAGAAAGTCTCCTACAGCACCCGGCTCCTGTCACAGAAGAGGAGCCGACAGCAGACGGAGACTGGCTCTGGGGGAAGCCCAGCATCCCCGGAGATGCTGGGCACGCCCCCAGAGTGACGATTCCGGGATCCCCACGAAGCCACGCCCCCTAAGTACAAGGTCACGCCCCTTTTTTGCCGCGATCGCGGCAGGAGATCACGGGCGCGCACCGGGTGTCACCACACCCGGTGACGCCTGTGAGTGAAGGTCAGATACAGTACGGGTCGGATACAGTACAGGTTACAGTGTGCGTTGGATACAGTTCAGGTTACAGTGTATGTTTATGCAACGTGGTTTGAATCCTGCAGATCCTGCAGATCCAGTGCAGGTTACAGTGTGAATCAGATACAGTGTGGGTTGGATACAGTGTGGGTTGGATACAGTGTGGGTTGGATACAGTGTGGGTTACAGTGTGAATCAGATACAGTGTGGGTTGGATACAGTGTGGGTTGGATACAGTGTGGGTTGGATACAGTGTGAATCAGATACAGTGTGGGTTGGATAAAGTGCGGGTTACAGTGTAGGTTTATACAATGTGGGTCGAATATAGCGTTGGTCAGATACAGTGCAGGATACAGTGCGGATCGGATACAGTACAGGTTAGACCAGTGGTTTCCAAACTTTTTTGAATCATGGCGCCCTAGAATATCAGAATTTTTTTCACGGCACCCCAGGCCAAAAATTTCTTATTGAGAAATTTAGAAAGAAATATTACATTAAGTAGATTGCGTTTATATGTCATCCTTAGGGTCAGTTGTGTGGTGAGGGACAAGATTTGCTTCTGTTTGGCCACAGATTTTATGACTGGCAGCCACCAGCACTGGTATGCCTATTATATTAACCATGAATAATTTGAATTGGTCCTGGACCACCAACCCAGGGCACCCCTGCAAGTGTCCCGAGGCACCCCAGGGAGCCACGGCACACAGTTTGGGAACCTCTGGGTTAGAGTGCAGATTACATTGAGAGTTGGATACAGTGCAGGTCGGATATAATGCAGGTTGGATACAATGTGGAATAAGAAGGGTGGTATAACATCAATTTGTATTAAAACCATTAAAAACATAAGAAAACAACTGAAGTGGTTTCAATGTTCAATTTCTATTATTATCATTTTTATTAATTTGCATAAATGTGTAGGTAGGGGCCCCGGTGCATTGCTTTGCCAAGGGCCTACAATGCCGTAAAAATGGCCCTACTGGTGCCACTTACTGTTAATACTGCTACTATAGTAAGTAAAGTGCAATAGAATTGCTGGCGCTATGTGGGCAGTATGGACAGTGTAATGGTTAGAATTACTGCCTCACAGCACTGAGGTCATGGGTTTGATTCCCACCATGGGGGTCATTCCAAGTTGATCGTTCGCTAGCAGTTTTTAGCAGCCGTGCAAACGCTATGCCGCCTCCCAGTGGGAGTGTATTTTAGCTTAGCCGAAGTGCAAATGTTTTTATATTGAGTGCCTGCAAAAAAAAATTGTGTAGCTTCTGAGTAGCTCAAAACCTACTCAGCGGTGCTTGCGATCACTTCAGACTATTCAGTTCCGGATTTGATGTCACACACCTGCCCAGCGTTCGCCCAGCCACGCCTGCGTTTTCCCTGGCACGCCTGCGTTTTTCTGAACACTCCCTGAAAACCGTCAGTTGCCACCCAGAAATGCCCACTTCATGTCAATCACTCGGCGGCAACCAGTGCGACTGAAATGCATCGCTAGACCCTGTGCAAAACTGCATCGTTCGTTGTGCCCGTACATAACGCGTGCGCATTGCGCCGCATACGCATGTGCAGAATTGCCATTTTTTAGCCTCATCGCTGCGCTGCGAACAAATGCAGCTAGCGATCAACTCGGAATGACCACCCATGGCCCTTACTGTGTGGAGTTTGTATATTCTCCCCGTACTTGTGTGGGTTTCCTCCGGGTACTCCGGTTTCCTCCCACAATCCAAAAATATACTGGTAGATCAATTGGATCTCAACAAAAATTAACCCTAGTACGAATGTGTGCGCGTGTACATGTGGTAGGGAATATAGATTGTAAGCTCCACTGGGATGGGACTGATGTGAGTGGCCAAATATTCTCTGTAAAGCGTTGCAGAATATGTGTGCGCTATATAAATAACTGGTAAGAAATAATAAATAAATAAATATTAAGTATTAATACATTTACTCCCCACATGATATGGAACGGCTTACTGTCACAGTAACGGGTGCAACAAAGTTATAGCATGGATTGTGACCAGAGGCATCACTGATTGCGGTGACACCCAGTGTGGGAAGGCACATTAAGTTCGCGGCCAAAGAAGGGGCATAGGCAGGGGGCGTGACCTTGCGACCCGGACCCTTGTTTCATCACTTTGGGGGTGCTGGAGATGCGGGCTGCCCCCGGGGAGCAGTGTAAGTGCAGTGTCGGCTCCTGCACAGTGATAGGAGAAGGGTGCAGCATGTAATGTCACAGTGCAGCACCCTGCTCCTGCCACCGAAGTGGAGTCAGCACTCGGGGGCGGCCCGTACCCCCAGTGTGACACCACTGATTGTGAGAGGTGTACAGTGGGGGTTATTCAGTGATGGATGCAGAACATGTCTGTGTTTTCCCGATCGCCGACCTACCCCACCCCCCCCCTCCCCCCATAGCCGCATCGCCGCCTCTGGACACCTGTCGGCTGTCAATCACCATGAGATCACATCCTTTTGGAATGCAATTGCATGGTGTAGGGTCGCGCACTATGGTCGGTGCAGTGCGCAGACCCTATGGACGCAGCTGCTGCATGTGAATGCAGTGGCTGTGTCCATCTCTGAATAATGCCTAGCATCTGTACCTTCTGCAGAATCGAGAACTGAAAAATGAAAGCTAAAAATGCAAGCTTTATAAATATACCTAAAGTGTCTTAGAGGGGTATTCAGAGGTGGACGCAGAACGCTCAGTAGCGGCATCTTTGAATGCAGCAGTGCTAATGTGGCAGGAGGCACGTGAAGGCAGACGCCTCCTCTATATGCTAATGCTGCAGGAGGCACGTGAAGGCAGACGCCTCCTCTATATGCTAATGCTGCAGGAGGCACGTGAAGGCAGACGCCTCCTCCGGCCAGCAGTGCAAATCTGAGACGCAGCATCAGATCACTATAGCGTCCATCGGTCATGATGGTCTCAGCCATTGGCCATATGAGTAAGCCTAAGCTTACTCAGAATGACCACAGGAGCCAGAAAATCTGCATTAGAAGACGCAGACCCTGGCCTTGCCATGCCTTACAAAACATTTAGTAGTGCAGCCCTGATGACTGATGATGCCCCCGCTCCACCCCGCAAACAGCCGCAACATGTCAATCGTGCTGCGTCTAGGGGGCTCTGCCAGCGACAATGCAGGACCCATTGTACACATGTGCAGAACTGGCCTTACACATGCACAGTACACCCGCCGTAGGCATAAAACTGTGAATCGGGCCCTTAGTACATAGATTTGCTGATTGCTCTGACTGGATGAGGCTGTAGGAGACCCAGCCTTGGCTGCATTATCTTCTATGGTGGGAACTATTACCACCAGTATAAAAGTTGCTTTTTTTGAGCTGCAGCCACATAATTCGGAAGCCTGCTGGTTCCATACATTTGCAGACCCTCAGCATATTGTAATGATTTATACTGTAAAGTGGATTTCGACATCTCAAGCTGAGAGGTGCTTTTATAAACACAGAATCTGACACTATATTGATATAAGCTCAGAAACAGCGCTGCTAAACCCTTGTACGTGTTGGCTGCAAATAGCAATTTGGAGATGTCTTTTTTGTGTTAGGAGTTAAGCTGGACATAGAGAAAACAGACGAGGGAAGGAGTGACATGACAGTCAGAGCAGCGCCATACACTGCAAGATGTACATATGTAGATCTATAGTTACAGGCAGAATGGAATTGGGTGGACGACATTCAAAAAGATCTGACAGTTTTCATAACCAAACGATCCAGGATCATTTTAAGCCATTTTCAGGCTGCACTATTATCGTTCGGGTCCATACACTAAAGGATTATCTCTCCAAAATCTTGTTTCACCAGCTGATTGGAGAGATTATCATTCAATATGTGGCTGCTTTACTCAGAACCATTGGCCTTTCTATAATGAGTGCAAGGTGTGCAGTGCACATGGACCCTGGGTCCAGGGCGGACCACACTGCACTCCCTGCACCCATACAATTATACTTACCCCTCCGGGGTCCTAAAACGTCCGGTACTGCAGACAGAAATCATTGGGAAAATGGCGTGGCGGACATTTTCCTAGTAATTTGTGCATACACAATAGAGATGTCCCCAGGCACAAGGCATAGGTGCCATGTTTCTGGAGACCTGTTCATTCACAGCAGACTCTGGCACAAAGCCACAGTCTACAGCACTGCCAGAGAGGAGTGAACCCACATGGAGCCTGCACACAGGGCCTCTTCTCTCTTACAACGTCCCTGCTCAGAATCATAAAAAGAGGAACAAACTCTAGGTAAAGGTGAGTGATGGTAGGTGACCCCCCCCCCCCCCCCTTCCCCTGTAGTTTATGCCTTCTCTCTCACTCACCCACAGATAATACGATATGGCCCTTATTCACTAAAAGCATACTATTTGGTATGTAGTCATTATGTCAATATGTCTGCATGGTCAAAATTTCAGCAGTGAACATGTTGGCATCTACAATATCGACACGGACATTGTCTGGTATACAGTGGGTACGCCATAGTGCCACTTCTAGTATTGCTTTGACTGTAAAACACGTAAATTCCATTCACTTGGACTGTCTATACCACCACCTCTACATTCAACTTCCACCATTGCAAAGACCTTGCAAAGATGACCCTGGCCAAGTGAGCTTACAAACATTGGAGTGACAAACATTGGATACCTAAGGTTGCAAAATGTAAATTGTAGCTGTTGGTGGTGGAGGTGCATGTGTCTATTGTAAGGCAGAAGTATTATCAGACACCAATAATATAACAGCCAGTGGGATCGACGGTTCTTTGCAGCTACCCAGACCGTAGGGAGGGGTGTGCAAGCGATGCTGTGAGTCACAGCCCACGGGTAAGGCTGCCCCATGGTCCCTGCATCTGGCAAGCAGGATACCTAGAACAACATCCTGCGGCTGGTAACGCTCCTGCAGTGCTGCTGATAGAGTTTTAGGGCAAGCACTGAACAGTGAGTAAAGCCGCCAAAGCAGCTCCACGGTCTTTCCTTCCGGCAGCCCTGCCTGCTCATTCCGGCATTGTAACTATTGACCAGGAAATTAGTGCCTGGAACAAATGGTTGGCAAATATACACGTTTCTGTCGTGCTATACTAAATTTACAGCATACAGTATTATACCAATACATTATTGTTAAACCAAATTTCACAAAAAAATTATTACATCTACTGGTAAAATGGCGGTAACAAAACTGAGATTGATTGTTCATACCCCTTTTACACCGCCAGCATATAACATGGGTTATTGCACATAAGCGTGCATAACCCGTGTTGCTGGTTGGTGTAAAAGGGCAGAGTAGGAATAATCCGGATCGAGTGACCCGGTATTCCGGGTCGAGTGACCCAGCAAACTGTGCAGTGTAAACGGGAGCACTGGCCCGGCTTCCTGTTCACAATGGGAAAGGGGGATGACGCAGGTTGCAGCCGGGTAGCACTCATGTCAGGCTCCCGGCTGCGACCTGCGATATTTAGTATAAAAGTGGTATACGTCTACAATGTATTAAAAAAAAAATTGATTTATTACTTTTTCCTGCAAGATAGTAGCAGCAGGCAGCGTCTGGCTTGTGATTATGTCTAATATTTTTGTTTTTTAAAATCCTATTTCTTGTACATGTCAGCAACTGTATACAAAGAGCTAATTACATATTGGTCGGAAAGACTTGAAAGTCCCAGCAAGTCCAACAAGCCAACGATTATGTAATGAATGCATGAATATATTAGCGTTTCCAGGCATAAATTGGCCTAGAGAGATAAGCAGAACACATGTGCGGCTGGCTTAGCACAGTATGCCGAATATGCAACTATAAACCAAGAACATCATTTGCTGAAGAGAAAGAAAAAAAAAAGTTTAAAGGGAGGAACAATGATTCCATCAACAATCCATCTATGCATTGCCTAATTTTGTTTTTGCTGACGTACTGTAAGTAATTTGAAAAAGTAAAAATAGTTACAACTAGTGGCTGTTGTATCGGCCTTATGGGGATATGTTTAATAACAGCTGCTGCCCTTTTATCGGATGTCTTAGAGTAAACCTGTCTACAATATGGGGCTCTGTATAGTGTACAAAATGTTAAAATTTTCCATTCAGCCCTGCGGAAGAAGCCGGAGTGTGCACAGATTTGCCCAGGTACAAAGGAAGATGATAAAAATATAGTGTTCCATTCATTCTATGTTTTAATAGAAGATGAGGAAGTGGTAGTTTATAAGACTGTCATTGTTCTAGCACAAACCTTTTACCAAGTTCCCTCCGCTGCCTCAGTCCTGCTCGGGGGTAACTCGATCTCCGCTGTTTTTCTGTGTTTTCTTCCGCTGTGGCTCTGCTCCAGACTGCACAAGATGAAAATGTGGTCTACTTAACCAGCAGACTGGGCAGCAAAGGACACATGTATATAATATAATATGGAGTCTATGCAGTGATAAAATGAGTGTGGGGAGGGGGGGAAGGGTAGAGCTGTGCCTATAGTGAGGCAACTAAGGCCACAAGATTTCCAGCCAGTAAAAATTACACGAATGGTCTTAATGGTATCTTGCAAAGAGTTCTAATACAGGTTGAGTATCCCTTATCCAAAATGCTTGGGACCAGAGGAATTTTGGATATGGGATTTTTCCGTATTTTGGAATAATTGGATACCATAATGAGATATCATGGTGATGGGACCTAAATCTAAGCACAGAATGCATTTATGTTACATATACACCTTATACACACAGCCTGAAGTCAATTTTAGCCAATCATTTTTATAACTTTGTGCATTGAACAAAGTGTGTGTACATCCACACAATTCATTTATGTTTCATATACACCTTATACACACAGCCTGAAGGTCATTTAATACAATATTTTTAATAACTTGTGTATTAAACAAAGTTTGTGTACTTTTAGCCATCAAAAAACAAAGGTTTCAGTATTTCACTCTCACTCAAAAAAGTCCGTATTTCGGAATATTCCATATTTCGGAATATTTGGATATGGGATACTCAACCTGTAGTTAGAGATGTGCGTCAGCCCAAAGCTTGGGTTTTGGGTCCGTGTTTTGGGTCTGTATCTCCTTTGTATTTTGGATCTGTATTTGTCTTGCCAAAGTCGCCATTGCGAGATTTGGATCTGTTTTTGTATTTGATCTATATATTTAAAAAAAAAATCTGAAAAACAGCTAAAATCACAGAATTTGGGCCTGTTTTGTTCCTACAGTTTTATTAACCTTAATAGCATTAATTTTCAGTCGTCTCCAATGAATTTTGACCACCTCACAGTTCACAATATTGTTTTCATACATTTTAGGGCAAAGGTTGCAGCGAGCCAACTGAGGCACAAACACGCAGCCGTTCATAGCACATCTATGAAAAACTGCCACATAGCAATGCAGAAACGAAAAGTGGTGCAACATGGAATTGTCCTTGGGCCCTCCGTCCCACCCTTATGCTGGATGAACCCTTATGTTGGATATTAAAAAGGACATGCGCAATTTAACAAAGCAATCACTTCAATGATAAGGACATACACTTTTAAGGATGAAGGGGCTAATTCAGTAAGGATAGCAAATTCTACTAATCAGCAGAATTTGCTATCCTTTTGGTCGCACGCTGGGGACCAACCATCGCTGTGAGCATACTGACCGGCGCCTCCCCCTTCAACAAGTACAAATTGTGATTGCTTCGCAATTTCTGCTTGTCAGCAGAAAATAACGATGACTCCTGTCGGCTCAGCTTAGCTGCGGCCGCAGGAGTCCTGGCGACATTTTACCTTTTTGCAGCAGCTGCATGTGATGTCACGCAGTCGCCGCGACCACGCCCAGATATGCCCCATTCGCACTGCACCGCCCACCATTCGGATTGCCCCGCCCCCTCCCTGGAAACAGAGCGTTCCCCACCCCCTTGACCGCCTCTGCCTGATTGACAGGCAGAGGCGATCGCATTTTCTGCGGACCCCGCTCTGCAGAAAAAGCGGGCACATGCGCAGGACGGGCGCTGCACATGCGCCCGCATCTTTTCAGCAAAAATTACGGTTGGATCACACACTGAAATCCAACCTGAATTACCCCCGAAGTGCGTGCTTTGCTTGGGTCCCCACAAAACAAGTTTTTATAAGGACTAGGTCCGATTACTAATGATGAGGATGTTGATGATGAGGGTGTTAATCACATTATAATCTTGTACATTTCATGTCTTCACTGCAAACATGGAGGAGGTGCCTAGGTGGCTAGCATTCCTACCTCTACTAACTTTGGCCTCACAAATGGAGCTTTCACAAACATTTGAGGATTGGGGTAAAAATAATTATACACCCAAGAGGTGGCTTTTTGGTCTTCTGCCCAGGCATCGCAATGGCTTTCTTTTTATCACGGTCAACAACTGCAGCCACTGGTGGCTGACTTACACAAACAACATCATTATCAACATCCCCACTGTCAGATAGTACACACATATCCCCCTCATCCTGTCCCACTTCCACACACGAATCCTCAATTTCTATTATGTCCACCTAATCATCACCATCTTTACTTGTACTGCTCCCCACATGTACAGATTGTGCAGAAATGGTGGAAGGGGGCGAAAGAAGCTTCTCTATAGTGTGAGAAATGTCAGACTCACACATAGCTGACGTGGACACCCCTGAATGTTTCTCAAGAATGTCTGATGGTTCTGAATGCACAATTTGTCTTACTGCCTCTGCAGCTAACTTTCCTTTTGATGTTTTTTCTTTACCACTGTAAAATTTAAAGATTTTACATGCCCTGACTTAAGCCCCCTATGCCTCTGACGGTAGATGACGCTGACAGACTTGTATCGTCATGACTGGTGGCAGCACCTGTACCACTAGTATGTGCTTGCTGCTCTCCTCTCAATTGTTCGACCTCCATATCTGTCCACACACACAAATGAAGTGGGGTACAGCACACACCTCAATTTGTACAAAAAAATGACTAGTCAGCAATAGTAATAAAACACTGCGGTTTAATTTCACCAGCAATGTCGCGCAATACGTGTATGAGACAGAAATAGTAATCAAACACTGCAGTTTAATTTCAGCAACAATGTCGCACAATACGTGTTTGAGATGAGTACGAAAATATATTACTGTGGTACGACCTATACCCACAGTGTCACACAATACATGTATGAGTCAGGAATAGTAATCAAATGCTGAGGGTAAATTTCAACAATACGTACGAAATATGAATATAGGCCCTCATTCCGAGTTGTTCGCTCGGTATTTTTCATCGCATCGCAATGAAAATCCGCTTAGTACGCATGCGCAATGTTCGCACTGCGACTGCGCCAAGTAACTTTGCTATGTAGAAAGTAATTTTACTCACGGCTTTTTCATCGCTCCGGCGATCGTAATGTGATTGACAGGAAATGGGTGTTACTGGGCGGAAACACGGCGTTTCAGGGGCGTGTGGCTGAAAACGCTACCGTTTCCAGAAAAAACGCAGGAGTGGCCGGAGAAACGGTGGGAGTGCCTGGGCGAACGCTGGGTGTGTTTGTGACGTCAACCAGGAACGACAAGCACTGAACTGATCGCACAGGCAGAGTAAGTCTGAAGCTACTCTGAAACTGCTAAGTAGTTAGTAATCGCAATATTGCGAATACATCGGTCGCAATTTTAAGAAGCTAAGATTCACTCCCAGTAGGCGGCGGCTTAGCGTGTGTAACTCTGCTAAATTCGCCTTGCGACCGATCAACTCGGAATGAGGGCCCTACTGCGGTCTGACCAGCAGGGTCACAGTTATTATGAAAATAAAATAAAAATGGTATAGTACAGTGGGGTACAGCACAAACAAAAAAATATATATATTTTTTGTAATTATATTTTAGGCTTTTTAGCTTTTATTGTTTTAATTTTACACTGGGGCTGAGCCCCTGGATGGACGGAAAGATCACCCCAGGTGGACAGAGCACACCACCAGACGACAGACAGAGCACTCCTGGACTGATACTGATAGGAACAGGGGCGTTTTAAGAGAGGAGGGGACCTGCGTGCAGCATCCATTGCGGGCCCCCCCTCGTCTGTTGTGTCGGTGGAATCTGACACAGTTCGTTGTGGGAATATGGCTGTACTGCACGGCCCACATCCCAGGGTGCAAGATGGGATACGGAGGGGGCAGTAAGTTAACATATTTGCGCTAACCAGCACTGCAAAGAAGGCGTTGTATGTTGCAAGGAAGAAGGGGGCTGCTGCTGAGGATAATTATAGGTCGTATCATGCGTGGATACGAGGCATGCTGGTTTTCGCGGGATGTTATCTAGAATCGCGCCCTGATGAAAATATGAATGTGGTAAGGTACCAGTACCTCATTTATAATTTGTTTGCGTCATACAAAGGTTTTGCATGTCGTACTTACGACGAAGAGTTTTGTCGTAAACAACATGGCAGAGACGTTATGGATTTTGGTTGTAAAGATGTTGAGCTTTACACCGGGGTTATCCAAGCCAGCGGTTCGGTTGTTGAAACCAACTCATCTAAGCCTGTCGGGAGGGGCGGTACCACGCCTTCTCAAAAAGGTGCTGGTCGCTCCTCGTTCACCAAGCCGGTGCATGGTAAATGCTTTGGTTTTAACAACGAGCTGTGTACCGTGGGTCCCAGGTGTAGATTTAAACACTCCTGCATTAGCTGCGGCGGTTTGCACACCATCAGGGAGTGTGCAAAGTAAACGCCACAGTCCAGCGGCACCCGTGGTTAGTTAAGGCCCCTTCCCCAATCAAACTTGAGGTATTGTTACCTTGGCTGAATAATTATCCGCTTAAGACTGATGCCGCAATTTTGAGGAGGGGTTTTGCAGTTGTTTCTTCTTTGACGATTACAGGGATAGTGCAGCATGGGCAGGTGCTGAATCTACATTCCGCCAGTGAATTCCCGATAGCACTTAAGGAGAAAATAATGGTGATGGTAACTTGTGAAGGATGATTTGTCCTTTTTGGAGCCTCCTCTTCCTAATTTGGTGCTGTCATCTGTAAGTTTGGCACCCAAGAAAGTGGTAGGCAAGTTTAGATTGATTCAACATATGTCTTATCCTGAGGGGACCTCTGTTAATGATGCTATCAGCGAAAGTCATTGTCGTGTGGAATATCAATCCTTTGATTTCTCACTGGCTGTGGTTCGCTCATTTGGTGTCGGGGCCCTTATGTGCAAGATGGATGTGGAATCTGCATTTAGATTGCTTCCCTTGCATTCGGAAGTTTTTCGTTTTATGGGTTTCAAATTGACAGACAGCTATTGCCTACCTATGGGTTGTGTGATTTCATGCAGGTATTTTGAGCGTTTCAGCTAATTTTTGTACTGGTGCCTGGAACAGTTTTCTGGGGAGCAGGGAATTCGATGATTTTTTGCTTGTAGGCCCTGCAGATTCTCAACTTTGTCCCCACTTGCTTGCCCTAGCCCTACAGCTGTTTACAGAGTTTGGCGTCCCCATTGCGCATGATAAGACAAAGGGCCCTGTAACTGTTTTGGTTTATCTAGGTATCAAGATAGACACATTAGCAGAGATATGTAGACTGCCGATGGGCAAGGTCGCTAGGTTGCGGGATGGTATCTGGCTGGCGCTAGCATCCGGTAAGATGACGCTGAAGCAGGCGCAGTCTCTGTT
The DNA here is from genome assembly GCF_028390025.1 of Pseudophryne corroboree. NCBI lineage: Eukaryota > Metazoa > Chordata > Amphibia > Anura > Myobatrachidae > Pseudophryne > Pseudophryne corroboree. The sequence continues at coordinate 661,892,220 of NC_086446.1, forward strand.
AGGGTTGTTTAACCACTCATCAGTAGTTTTGCAGTTGTTCACAGATGCTGCTGGAGCATCCGGTTTTAGTGCCTATTTCGCAGGAAAATGGTGCGCGGCCCCATGGCCTTTAGCCTGGTTTGAAGAAGGGTTGACTGGGAATTTGCTTCTGCTGGATCTTTTTCCCATTATGGTTGCTTTGGAATTATGGTGTGGATTGCTGCGGAACCACAATGTCGTTTTCTGGTGTGACAGTTTGGGCGTGGTTTTCTGCTTAAATCATCAAAAGTCCACCTCCCTCCCCATTCTTAGATTGCTAGCACAGATTGTATTGCGTTGTCTAGAATGCAATATTTCTCTAAGGGTAGAACACATACCAGGGGTTGATAATGAGATAGCTGACGCACGTTCTCATTTTGACTGGCCACGTTTTCATTGAGTAGCGCCTTGTGCCGAAGCAGCTGGTTACGAGTGTCCCTCTTATGTCTGGCAGGTTATCCAGCCAACTTGGAGGGTTTAGCTCATCGAGCTTTGGCGCCAGCTAAACTCACTGCTTACATGGCCGCATGGGATCACTGGAGTCGATTTTTGCTAGAGCGGCAGAATAGAGATAAGAATAGGTCTCATTTACTCCTTGCCTTTGTGTGGCATTGCTATGTGTCGGGTAACTCGTGGGTATACGTCGTCAAGATGCTTGCAGGTTTGTCATACTTTTTTCATATGCGTTAGGAAAGGGACGTCCTTTTTCTTGTCACGCGTGCTGAAAGGTTGGGCTAGAGTTTCCCCTACCGTTCCTGACATGAGACGTCCTATTGATGGTCTTTTGTTACGGAAATTATTGACAGGTTTACAACACGTATGCTCGTCTAGATACAAGTGCGTATTGTTTACCATGGCCTTTCTCATGGCTTATCATGGGGCGTTCAGGGTTGGCGAGCTGGTGGCTGCTTCTAGGACCGCTGTTTTGCTGAGGCTGGCCTCCCATGCTGTTGTTCGTACCGACAGCGAGTGGTGCAGAGTGTAGCGGTTCAAGACCGATATGGTGGGCAGGGGACGGTGGGTCCTGGTGGGTTCTGCTGGGTCGTTGCTCTGATCACCGCATTTGTCCGGTGATCTTGGCAATGGCCTATCGGGAGCTGCATTCTTGTTTGTCTGGTGGCTGGTTGATTCACATGGATGGGTTGCCAGTCACTCGTCACCACTTTAGTTGGCTTTTGAAACCATGCATTCTGTACTTGGGTCTTTCTCTGGATGACTATGGCACTCATTCGTTCCATAACGGTGCAGCTACAGCTGCCGCTGTGTCGGGGTGGTCCATCGATGACATCCATGCACTGGGTAGGAGGAGATCTGGTGCGTATAAATGTTACAGCAGACTTTCAGCTCTTGGTGCGCCCCCTTGAGGATTTAAGCCGTTCACGCTTATCAGGGGCCTTGAGGATTTTTTTGTGTTACTGTCAGTTTTAAGTACGGTTTTTACCGGCTGACGGAAGTTTTGTGTTTTTTTGCCTCAAGCCAAGCTGGGCGACCCAACCTTCCCCTCTTCCGGACCATCAGGTTATGTTACATCGTTTTTGGGGGGTTTTATTTGCTTCAATACAAAACTTCAATAATGTCTTTCTACCAATTTCTGTTCCAGGTTTGCAGTTATATCTGCAATGTATATGGGTCGTTGGGCACTCATACATTTTTTGGCTCTCCAGGACCCCATTAGTTGCAGCTTACTTTAGGTACCCTGAGTTGATGTTGGTTAGATGGATTAGCCGTAGGGATCTCCGTTGGGAGAATTTCAGAGAGGTGCTGGTTCGGGCTGCAGCTTCTTTTGGTTACCCTCTTTTCATTATTATGCATTTATGCGGGAATGACCTGATCGCTAGATCCTCCCTGAATTTAAGGTGCGCAATCCACCAGCATTTGCTACAGTTGATGCGAGACTGGCCGTTTTGTTTTATGTTCTGGTCGGACATTGTACGGCGGCAAGCATGGCGTGATGCCATCAGATCCGGTGCGATTGACCTGGTCCGCCACAGGGTTAACGTAGTGGTGTGTAGGGCTGTCCTGAATCAAGGAGGCTTTGTCATTCACCACACGGCGATCGGAAAGGCCGGTGGTACAGGGCTGTTAGAGTACATCTGTCGGAGGCCAGCAGGGCCATCTTTCTGGAGGATTTGATGCAAGGCCTGCAGTAGGCCCATCCCAGTGCTTAAGGGCAGGAGGCCCTGAAGAAATTCTTAATTTGAATTTTTTTACATATTTTTTACATATTTTGCTTTATATTTCAATGTTTTATGCAACTATTTTTCTCCCCGCCACCATAGTTAGAGGAGGGAATTTTTATTTTCAGTTCAGATTCAAATAGACCTTCCTCACAAAATAAATAAGCTGACCCTTTTCACCGCATTTTCAGTTGTCTGTGTATTAGTATTAAGAGGGTATGAATGATGTATGGAGGCTATCTGCCATGGAGAGTTTATAATACACCAGCCCTACAGCAGTCAGCAGCCCCATGCCACACAACCCTGCACTGAGATGGACACGTCCATTCAGTGCACTCTCCTCAGCCAGAGTGACCTTTATAGAATCCAAAACCCTGCGAGAATCCGATAGCGGGATGATGACCTTGTTTTGGTATCCAAGCCTGCCAGGAAACCCCGAGCCGAACACGGATCTAGACTCGGATCGTTAAGTTCGGGTGGGTCCGGTTCTCGGAGAACCAGATACGCTCATCTGTACTAATAATGCTTAAAAATGAAAATATTTGTCATTTATAGGGAGATTCAATTAAGCACAATGGGAGTTGCTGTGCACACTTAAATTTATGTTACAGAGAATAAGAGTTATTTTTGCTCACACATCTATAAGGACCAGTAATATCCTGTGGACATGAGTTGCGCTAAGATCGTACAGGGTATTACACCAAAACTGAAACCCCCTAAACTGCTACACAACTCACGCACACATTATTTTAGAATAGTTTGCATAAGGCATTAGAAGGCCACAGATTTAGCTGCAGCAGATGACCTCAGGACATAGCTGAGGGTAGCAAACACAGTAAGTACAATTACAAGCTACTACACTTGGGGCCTAATTCAGTAAGGATCGTTTCTGCATTTTCCAATGTTCGGGAACTGCGCATGTGCAGGACCTTTTCTGCGATTGTGCAGAACAGGTCCTGCAATCGCATTGCAGGGATGCGAACGCCTGTGCCTGATTGACAGGCAGCGGCTTTCGCAGGGAGTAGGGAAGGCGGCTGGCTTTGCGGAAAACAGGGAAGTCGCCCCCGTTTTCCGGGAGTGGTGAGGCCAAGTACTGTGTTGTGGACGCAGTTTACTTGGCTTCACAACGCCACCTGCGATGGCAAGAATAAGTAAGCTCAGGCTTACTCAGCTTGACGTCGCAGTTGAACATTGCAACCAATAGGGCACTTTAAGAGAGGAGGAGGCCCATGTGCTGCCGCCGCCATTTGGGCCCCCTCCTCTCTGCCCGCAGTGATGGAGAGTCTGGGCCCTAGAGGGCTCAGACTCTACTGCGCATGCGCAGATCACAGGGAAAATGGCACAGCGGCAACTTTCCCTGTGATTTCTCTACTGCGCATGCACAGAACACCGTGAAAATGGCCACTGTGCTATTCTCACAATGATTCCACAGCTCTGCTGGCGTTGGCGTGGGACTCCGGAGGGGTAAGTGTTAAAAAAATGGGTGCAGCATGTGCGCAACACTGCACCCATTATAGATACACCAGTGTATGGTCGCGAAGCTTATCACAGATGCAAATGCAGGAAAAATGCAGGAAAAAGGTGGTATGCACCTCCTCCTGCATTTGCATTGCAAATGATTGCATTTGTAAAGCTCCTGCAAGCAGTTTTGCAGTTGCAATCCTTAATGAATTAGGCCCTTAATCCACAATTTAGTATTGAAGATAACGGAGTTTATAACTATTGGTGCAAAAATATAAGTAAGGTGCCTCCGTCAGTCAGAGCTTTTGTGGTAACATCAGAGGGCGAGGGCGAGGGCAAGCAATGCTGGGTCTGTCCTTTCATCTGCTGCTGGCTCTGTCCCTCCATCTGCTGGTGGTCCCGATAAATTGACAGTCCTGCCACTCGGGCCCCCTCACGGTCCGGACCCAGGACTAATGTACCGGCTGTCCCCCCTTGATGGCGGCCCTGGCTGTGTGCTTGAGATCCATATTTTGTAGCCCACACTAAAACAAGTACAGCTAAATCTGACTGATTACTATGGGTAAAGTAAACTTAAAACACCGCGCTGTGAGGTATCTATTTGTTATTTCAATAAACCAAATATAAACAATCTAAATATGTAAACATATATAGTGGCTGTATATATATCAGAGATGAGGTCGGGAGACTTCCGTAATTAGCACATAAATACATTTATTTCATAATACATGTTAAAAACAAAAGCTAAAATCCTAATCTAATATGCATGCATAGCTTTCAAATCAAGAACAAGAGATTTTCCTGATCAGCATGTGAATAAATATATTGTTAATTTATTATTAATTTATTCTCTAAATGTATATGCAACAGTTAGGTTGCTAAGGTTCTTGATAAGCAGTATATAGCAACTGTAGCAATATGTCCTTTGCACCTGGTCCACACAGGGTATGGTTACTTTGTATGCCGGCGTCCCGGCTACAATGTATAAATTTCAAACAGGTGGTATAAACACTGCTGTATAGTTACCGCTGTTCCCTTTTGTTGAAATAGCGTCTTTATCCCTTCTCCCCAGGTGGTGAGGCTGTCACCGCCCCGGGTGATCTGTACTGGGGTAGGATGTCCAGAGAGGTGAGATAGATCACATGTATAGTGCGCTCATCAGGAAGGTTCCATTCGCTCCGTTTGTTAACAGCCCAATGACGGCAGTGATGTAGTAGTCTGCGGCTGCAGGGGCACGGCACCTCACTCAATGGATACGGCAACGGGATAGTGACAAGCGGTAATTCAATATGCTGATTCTCGTAATGGTACACCAGTGCAAGGGTACTTCAGGAGTGTGGCATCCCACAATGCCTGGTATCCAATTTGCTAGATTGGCAGCTTTGGTCTTTAGAACTGAATTCAGTAGATTTTCCTGGTCATTATAATTGTGATAATCTTTAATATTTTATTTTGTACTATATGTGTTTTGTTTGTCATTTTTGGATACCACATTTTAAGTATCTCTAATAAAAGTCATTTTTTATATGCTTTTCATATCTTGATTATAGCTATTTAGCTTTAAGAGTGCACCCACAAAAGAGTCGTACTTCTTCTCTATTGAATCCTTATAGTACCACTGTTGACTCAGGGTGCACCATCACATTGACTTCATTTGGGATTATCGCCCCTGATTGTCTAAATTTGGTATTTCTCATCATTTAGATTCGTTACTAGTGCGGAATCACCTCTCTTACATATTCTATGATTACAGCATTTTTTTTATCATAGCACTATTCTATTTAAAGGAGCTATGATGTGACATCAGTATTTAAGTGTAGTAATGGGTAATTGTTTGATGGCCAATTAATAATAACAAATAATAATAATAATTATTATTATTTTATTATTATTACTCTCATCATCATTATTACTACTAGTGCAGTGTCGGACTGGGGTATGAAGGGCCCACCGGGGGAAAGCAGTGGTAGGGGCCCATGCTTAGAGGCTTGACTATTCATTAGCGAGTACATGGTGTGGGCCCCTTAATAATACATATAGTAAATACTACTAGTGCATGCAGGATAATGTACCAGATTAATAACAACAATGCACTGTTGAAAATATACCATAGTCCTGAACGGTATAAAGTAAAGTGTATAATATATAATTCAAATGCACAATCTGAACGCTAGAGGTAGAGGTGGGGCCCCAGGCAGTAAGGCCCACCGGAGATTTCCCCTGTACCCCTGTGTGCCAGTCCAACCCTGTACTTGTGTATTAACTTGGTGAACAGGGTTGTCACCTACCTCCACTAACATTTGCCTATAGCAAAAGTCATTTAGGAACATGCAAAAGCAAAGACCCTTTCTTTTTGCCCCAAACCATTTTTGATGTAGTGCATTTATAGGCATACTGTATACCCTGTTGTTTCTAACTGCCTCTTGAATATCTACTGTGCGAGACTGTGAGTCTGAGTGGAAATATACATGGTGGAAACCTTAAAAGTGTCACTTTGAATCCTGCCCACTTACAATGTATGACCACTTAACATCATTCATTTAAACTTTTCTATTATCAGTACTATGTTGCTGTAAAGTATGTAATGCCCACCCTAACAATGCTTCTTCTCTTGATCTTATTTAAATTGTCAATCCAACAGAGAAGCTTTTTTTTTAACTTTAAACTGCAAGGCAAGTATCTTTACAGCAGGCATGTCCAAAGTCCAGCCCGGGGGCCAATTGCGGCCCGTGCTTAAATTTCCACCGGCCCACAGCCTCTGTGAAAGCTATTTTAGGGGCATGGCCTAGCGTAGTCGTGTCTCTGCTACCCATAAACAGCTAAAGCAGATCTCTTCTTCCCGCTAAGCCCACTCTACTGCTCACCCGATATTGAGGAGACCAGAAGGGACTGAGAGGCGGAGCCGAGGAGTGTATAAATTTGCTCCTTTGGGCTGCGGCTATCCCCTCCACTTTAGGCTGGGATCCGCAGCACAGCGTGCCCCGTCCGCGGGCATCCCGGACCACACGGTGAGACCCACTGTGATGTGAAGCGGCTAGCGGTGTCCTCCGCTAGACATCCCCGCTCTGCTGGACCCCTGCTTCTGCCGTGGATTGGCAGCGAATGGCGAGATAGTTTATTGTGCTCCCCTGGAACTCTGCATGTTATAAATATATGCTGTGTGTTTGATCCACTGTGATACATTTTTAGTTGTCTGGGTTAGTGTAGAATATAAAGACAAACTGGGATTTGAGGACACATATCATTAGCATCAGTCATGTACAGTATAAAATAGAAACCCAGAGGCAGATGTACTAAGCCTTGGAGAGTGATAAATAGCATTTTCTCCCTCATGGAGAGGGTCAGGTAGGCAAGTATGCCTAACAGTCAGGTTTTAAGTATATCCATGCTTGGCCTTAATTAGTACCTCAGTCAATTTGATCCAACCATCCGTGCTGAGTCATGGATATACTTAAAACCTGGACCGCTGGAGTACCTTGAGGCCTGAATTTGGGGACCTCTGTTCTAAGTAGTTTACTACTCAGTAGTACAGTAAAAGTCTGCAGGAAAACATGTGTGTCATGTATAGTCATTTATTTTTACTTACAGCCAATTTAGTGACACTACAAAAAACCAGGGTCAAAAGCTCAGTGTAAAAGGGGTATTATTCCTACAGTACACCGAGGATGTAATTACTAGTCAAGTATTTAAATGAAGAGGTTCAGAAACGGGTCGGTATGTAATCCCGGCAGACGGGATGCTGGCGGTCACAATACTGATGCTAGCATCCTGATGTTCACTATCCAGACAAGGTTGAGGTAAGTATTCTACCTTCCCCCATACCCCCTAAACCCAACCCTCCCTTACTGCAGCCTAACCCTAACCTCCCCCATAGTGCCTAAACTTAACCCCCCTTCCGCAGCTGTACCCTATCCCTCTGCCCTTAGTGCTGAAGCCTACCATGCCCCCCTCCCGGTGGTGCCTACCCATAAGCCCCCTACCCTCGTCCTAACCCTCCCCCCATAGTGCCTAAACCTAACCACCCCCACACACACACACACATACACACAACCCCCCAGCCTAATCTTAACCCTGCCGTTTACACTTACCTTTGGGATCCCAGCTGTCGACATCCCGGCTGTCGGTATCCCAGCGTCGGGATGCTGACCTGGTCAGGATTCTGGCGTCGGTGTTCTGACAGCTGTTAAGATTCCTGTGTCAGTATTTCGGCTGCCGGTATCCCCACAGACAGGATCCTGAACATATACCTCAGATACTGCTGAAAAGACTTGTTATATACATAGACTATGGAGGAGTCACAGGTATTTTGTGTTAGGGGCCCTATAACCCTGCATGCTGATATGGAAGATATTGTCCACATTGGCTTGCAGGCATAAACGACCTGGCACCAATGATGAACGACTGCAAGGTTCATTACTGAACGAGATTGTTCATATCGGCCGCACACATCGTCAAGTGTGTAGTGCCCATAATTCGTATTAGCCTCACCTGTGCCCAGTTTGTAAAATGATGGGTAGCTGCACCTGCACCCGGCCTTCTCTATGCAGCTTATGTTACGTCATATTCATGGCCTGCATACTGCGCTGAAATACCCTGGTACACCACTGCCCGTGTAGCATAATCTACCTATAATTATAGTTTATGTCTTCTTCTGGTGCCAGTAAGTCAGTCTTGTTTGGTATTATTGCTAATAAAGATGATGTTTAGCTGGTGATATGTATATTACTGGAATTTAATCATTCCTATATGTAGAGCTGTGTCCAACCACAATGTGGCCTTGGGGCAGCTAGCCAGAGAATAGATGTCCTTGAACGGTACTCTTTCCAACAAGAATATGCAAAATTGTTGCTCCTCTATAAATAAGGGATAACAATATTTGAAGGTGTTTAAACAGTCTGCAAATATACTTTATTATTATTGTTATTATTATTATCCTTTATTTATATGGCGCCACAAGGGTTCCGCAGCGCCCAATTATAGAGTACATATGCACATAATCAAAACAGGAAAAGAGTGACTTACAGTTGAAGACAATATAGGACAAGTACAGGGTAACTAAGCATAACTACACCAGTGAATGACAGAGATAAGTTCCAGGTGGCCAAAAACTGCGAGATTTGGGCAGTTGAGAATTATTAAAGTAAGAAAAGGATAAGCACATGAGGGAAGAGGGCCCTACTCGTGAGAGCTTACATTCTAAGGGAAGGGGTGGACAGACAGGGGTGACACAGATGGGGTACATAGAGAGCGTGGAACAGAGGGTTAGGATGAGATTTGGCTGGGTTTGGTAAAGAAATGGGTCTTAAGAGCCCTTTTGAAGTTTTGTAGAGAGGTGGAGAGTCTGAGGGGAAGAGGTAAAGAATTCCAGAGGAAGGGAGCAGCACGTGAAAAATCTTGGAGATAGGAGTGGGAGGAAGTAATCAGAAGACAGGAGAGTCGGCGTGCATTAGCAGAGCGAAGAGGACGGGTGGGAGAGTAAAGGGCGATAAGATCAGAGATGTAACTGGGAGAGGAGTGGGTGAGTGCTTTGTAAGTGAGTGTGAGAAGTTTGAATTGGATTCTGAAAGGGAAGGGAAGCCAGTGAAGGGCTTGTAGGAGATGGGAGGTGGATGTAGTGCGTTTGGTGAGGAAGATAAGCCGGGCAGCGGCATTGAGGATAGATTGGAGTGGAAAGAGGTAATTGTCAGGGAGGCCAGTTAGGAGGAGATTACAGTAGTCCAGTCTGGAAATAATCAGTGAGTGAATAATGATCTTAGTGGCATCCTGGGTGAGAAAAGGTCTGATCCTGGAAATGTTTTTGAGATGAAAATGACAGGTTTGCGAGAGGTGCTGAATGTGTGGTTTGAAGGAGAGGGAGGAGTCAAGGATTACACCAAGACAGCGTACTTGGGGGCTAGAGGAGATAGTCGTGCCATCAATGGATAGTGAGATTGTAGGAGGTGAGGTTGTGCGGGAGGGTGGGAAGATGATCAGCTCAGTCTTAGACATGTTTGAGTTTAAGAAAGCGCTGGGACATCCAGGAAGAGATAGCAGAAAGACAGTTGGAGGTACGAGTGAGGAGAGCTGTGGAGAGATCATGGGAGGAGAGGTAGATTTGAGTGTCATCAGCATAGAGGTGATACTGGAAGTTAAAAGAACTAATGTGTTCACCTAAAGAGGATGTATAGAGAGAGAAAAGAAGAGGACCAAGAACAGAACCTTGGGGGACACCAACAGTTAGTGGAAGTGGGGGCGAGGTAGCATCATGAGAGGAGACAGAGAAGGAACGATCAGAGAGGTAGGAGGTGACAATGCTGAATTCCTTTGTCGTATAAAACACCTTAAGAAGTCTAAGAACACTGTACGCTGTTTACTTAAGAAGTACCGTAATGGTACGCTATTTGCGTAACGATCGCTCAGCCGTAGGCGAGACGCTCAAGCGTCACGTTCGCTCGCGGCCCAGTGATCACAGGACACGTTATTGGTTATGTCTAGGGAAATGATTCGCTATGGCGTAGCTTACGCTCGAGACCACGAGGAGGTCACCAGCGATGCCGACGCTCACAACACTATACCTTTATGTAAAACCTTATATCAATGAAATACACTGCATACCTTAATGTGAGTACAGGGTGTAAGTGCAACCTTGTGTAACCTGACTAACTACAAAGCTGCTTGTGCGTCACCGACGCTCAAGTGAACACTTAACACTATAGAAAATACACAGATACTGGTTTAGGGTTCCAAAGCCTATTAACTGTATTATATCTAATATACTTGTAAAAAAAAAGGATAACAGTACATATGATACACTACAATATAACAGAGACTTCCTAACCACAGAACTAAACAATAAATACAAATAGACAATACTACGCTGACCTAGATACAATACAATACAATACTATATTAGTCTAGGGGAGATATGAGAGAAAGGAGAAGGGAGAGAGAGAGAGAGAGAGAGAGAGAGAGAGAGAGAGAGAGAGATGAGAGAAATTGGCTCACAGAAAAAACAATGATTACGTTACATAAGAGACAACATGGTTGCAGATAAAACTACATATGTGAGAGACAATCGCTGCGCAGTTAGTCAATGCTGAATACAGCATGGGATGGAAGCTAGACTCCATTTTGAGAAACCTCCACTTGATTCCAAAGACCACACCACATGCCTGAAAGGGGGAGGGGAAGACATCCAGCAGCAGCCATTTTAGATTTGCAGGTCCAAACACATGGCACCACAATCACATAGCAGAAAACACAAGACTCCATTTTACTCCAAAATGTCCAAGCCTCAAAACAATGCATATGTTCTGATTTTACAATTCCAAACCATCTAAAACACCTTTCACAATGTAATCCAACTTCCTAGAACCATCTCATAATTTCACATTCCAAATCACCTTTCACAATGTAATCCAACTTCCTAGAACCATCTTATAATTTCACATTCCAAATCACCTTTCACAATGTAATCCAACTTCCTAGAACCATCTTATAATTTCACATTCCAAATCACCTTTCACAATGTAATCCAACTTCCTAGAACCATCTTATAATTTCACATTCCAAATCACCTTTCACAATGTAATCCAACTTCCTAGAACCATTTTATAATTTCACATTCCAAATCACCTTTCACAATGTAATCCAACTTCCTAGAACCATCTTATAATTTCACATTCCAAATCACCTTTCACAATGTAATCCAACTTCCTAGAACCATCTTATAATTTCACATTCCAAATCACCTTCAGTATCTCACTAACCAGAGCATATTCATCACAAGACCAGATCACAATGTACTCACAAGTATCAGCCTGCCATTGCTACCAGCACATATTCAAAACTACTGCATGGTGGTATTTATGATTAACAAGATCCCAGCTACCATCACAGATTCCACAGGGCACCAACACTAACACCCAACAATCACACAACCAAGCTACAACATCCTATTTAAACCAGAAAGCAATCTGTCTATATTCCCTTATCTAGCCATGTGGATTCAATACTTAGCCTTTGGTGCCTGGTCAGTCCTGGGGATGTAGCCTCCATGCTGCTGGGTGCCAGGTAGCTGTGTGTGTCTGTGTGTGAGTGTAGCTACATTACATCTGTTCTCTGAGGCCACACCTGACCACTACCTTCCTGTTTGACCAGTATCTGGGGGAGGGGTCTCTCTAGCTTTTGTATTGAATCACTGTTCTCTTTGTATATGCTAATCAGGTTCAGACCTGAAAACTTAGTTGATCATCCATTGTTCCCAACAAAGCTGATCTTAACTTTTATACATATAATCATATCTATCCGCTGCAATGTCCCACGACAACACAATAGGTCTCAAACTAAACCACACCTTATTCTGCTTGCTTCAATACCAAACATGATGTGTTTATCTGGTTCGGTTCAAATGATACACATCCATGACATTAATTCATCAGCCAATTCTAAATCTCCATGACGTCTGGTGTTTGCTGTGCTCGCTGCGCATATTTGCAAGTATAGCGGCTTATATGTGTGCAGTTTATATGGTCTCTCTATGTAATATTTTTCTGACTTTGACAGTCCACCCTTTGGCAGTCACCAATAACTGCCACTTCCTAAAACATTTCAAAAAGAGAAAAATATATGTCAGGGGTTAATACATTTCCATGGTTGGGTAGGGGAGGAGAGAGGAGTAGGTGTGAAAAGGGTATGACCTGGTGAGATAGCAGAAGCATGTGTGTATGCGTCCATGTTTGGGGGGGTCATGTATCATCGTGCCGAACGTGTTGTAAATCAAGCTTCGAGGTATTGCGAAGTATACATTTGAATTCCTTCTTATCCCATATTAAGGGTCTGTGGATGGGCTGTCAAACTCTACCGAGCTCATTTCGGCTTTCAGTTGCAACAAAATGGGGATGCACATTTTAGTTGATACATGAATGAGGGAAGTATGTGGTTGCTGATATCTGTGCCTGTATTCCCTATCGACTATGTGTGTCATTACCTGAGGGTTGTAGAGATGAAGATAAAGAACACTTATGGAAAATGCAATGATATTCTATGTCAGGGAAATGTACGTTCGTCGATTGAGGTCTTGATTGGTGTCGGTTGATTGGAGTCTTCTTCTTTGTGCTTTTGCTCATAAATCGTGAGTAAAGCAAACAACGTCCATGGATTTACAAAAAATGTTGGGCTAGCGTGATTTTAAAGTTCCTAGGGAAACTGGGGTACCCATGGCATTGTCCATCAAAATCTTGTATATCAGGTCGTCTGCTCTTCTTCTTTCCATCTTTCCGTTGTCGGCCCCTTGGCTCATCAAATCCTTCGTCTACGTGGGTCTTTGTACCTCGGAGGAAAACATAGAAATGGGTGAAAGACGGACCGTATACTCATTACATCATTACGTCATGGTTTCTAGCATTGGGTCATAAATCAAATCCAGGTTAATTACAGTTTCCTCACTCCTCAAGCTCATCACTCTTGTACTTTGTTTGCACCTCATTAAAGCCTGCCCGCATCTAAATATCAATCCAATCGATATAACGACACCCAAGATACATAGCAGAAACTTTCCAACATCCATTATGACTCCTTGAGCCCAGTCTCCCAAACCGGAGAACCAATTTCGCGGGTTCAACCATGACACCCAACCAGTCAGCTCATTACCTACAGCAACAAGGGTGAGATTGTGTTTTCGACGAAATTCCCATTTTAATTGCAGAATGTCGTCCATCTTTTGGTCTATGACCTCTACCGGATCCCCGGTGCTATTTGTGATATACGTGCAACACTTTATACCGTACTGTGTTGCCAAAGTAACACAATATCCGCCTGTTACTGCTGTAAGGTAATTAAGAACCATCCTATGCTGAACTAGTTCTGTTTTGTAAGCTTGAAGTTCTCTTCCAGTGTATCTAAACGTGTCATCATACATTTCAGTGATATTATCTAACAAATTGGCGAGTGCGGAAATGTATCTATAATTCATCACTCCTCGAGCGGTACGAGTGAAATCTAACGCTACCAGAACCTGAATCCCGGTGGATTCATGGATAAGATCAGAGGCCGGATGCTCTAACCTTTCTGACAGTTGTCTTTTAACTCGGTGTTCGTAGTGAGTGTGAGTATAAGGAGCTTGGGCACCACGGTGTATATCCTTCATTTTGTCATGTGTAACAGTCATTACTTCAGGCAATACTTTTCCAATATAACACAATCCTTCAGAGTTTGGGGCAAGCCACTTGTACGCCTTTCTCCCGCATATGAAATATGCATCATCGGGGAGAACATAAGGGACGGAGAAGGACATGACCATATTACAAACCTTCCAGGTGAAATCTCCTGACCCTAATTCTTCCATCTGCTTAATGCACGTATCGGTTTGTACGATATGTGCACAGTATCCTGGTGATACCTCTCCAACCTTTAGTAATCCTATTTCCTAAGGTATATCGATACCGGAAAGATTTTCCTCTACTGGCTATGTGGCGTACGAGCTCTGTATCTGTAGGCATTCTATCTGCTCTATGTGAAAAGGTCATGGTTTGGTTGCTCCATGACACTTCCCAATTTCCCGGTTTTCTAGGATTGGAGATGTTAAAACATAAGAGGGACCTATCCACATGGTATTGGTGGAGCTTCAAACTAGGAGGGCTGGAGATATTAAACCTCCTGTCCACCGGTCTCCCACCCTTTAGCTCAAGTACCTCCCCTACCGTTAAAGGAAATGGTACTAGCCCTGATTTGCTGTGACCCTGAGGTACTTGAGAGCATACCCAACAATCTGTTTGGTTCAACACGTTACCCACTAGAGAGTGATAGTCACTCAATGGATGCCGGTCCATATGGATATTAAGACTGGATTGGCATTTCTTTATGCATCCATCTTCAACCGTTGTCACAGAGCCTACAGATACAGTTTTTCTTTTTGAACTAACAATCCTTCAAAGAAAATGTTTACAGATAACATGGTTGTTAGATCGTGCCCGGTACTCGCCTTTGCTTGGTGATTGGGTTGCTATTGGAAATTTACACCTCCGTCTCAGTCATCAGGACCTTTCTGGATCCTTTCTCGACCTCACTGGTACTCTCACCGAAACAGACTGCTCTGGTCAACATCATGGTTAACGGAAAAATCCATATCACAGTCTCTTGGGGCAAGTCCATCTTACGGGAGGAGAAAAGAAGAAGTTTGTAAAGGGGGTATAAGAAAACCGTCTGAGGGGGAGAGAACTTGTTACGATAATAAGTTCTCTCGTCTTGTTGTTCTTCTTGTTCTGCTGTCCTCTCAAAAGGTGCTGTCTCTCAGTCTTCCAAACGAACATTCTGGTGATGCAATATTCCTTCCCATCCAGCGATCTTTCTGTTAAGGAGCAAAAATCTGGCATTACCATAGGTCCAACTGAGGGGTGACATACCATCTTTAAACCATGGAAACATGAGTGGGAAGAGAGAGACAACAAAAAAAAACAAAAGAGATAGAGAACAATTCATGTGCATATATACATTACATAACTCGACAATAACCACCAATAAGAAAAGAGAAACAAAGCATTTTTAAACATTGTCAACATTAAGAAAACATTGTTAGCATTAGAAAAACATTGTCAGACTTATTAGGCTGTCATATCTATGTGTCTAATGGTCTCCTTGAGCAGTCCCTCCCCACCAGCTCCTGCATTACTCCATTGTCTGTATCTGGCCAGAAATACATTGTGGCGGAGGTTATGCTGGGGTTTGGTAGACTTCTGCAAGGACCAAGTTGATATGCAATGTGTGAATTCTTACCAATACTCGTCATAGATGGGGATAGAGAGAGAGAGAGAGAAAAAAACATTTTTCACAAATACATTTACAACGTTTCACCTGGTCATCCCTGTGTCTTTAGTGAATGACCTCCCACTTTATTAATCGTTACCTCAGGCTTACCATCAGTCCTAATGATCACCTTTCTTGACTATATTTTATGGGTGTGGCCCAAAATTCTTCCTATATGATCCCTGATTATAATGGTGTGTCATATTCATGCTCATTTTCATGTCTAGGGGGTCTAACTTTATGTGGGTTATTACAGTTGTTGGCATAATGCCCTTCTCTTCTACAATGGTAACAAATCCTTGGCCTTCTCCATGTGCTAGGGGCCTGGGGTTCCGGTCGACTTGATGCATCCTCTAGTGCTTGGATGTTCAGTGTCATCAACCGCTCTCCCTGCGCTTCCCTGGTTCTTTGGATATTTCGGTCATGCTCGATAGCGGACTCTCTTAATGCCGCCACCGAGATACCTCTCCAATGAGGTATTGAAGTTTGTACCCTAATTTTTAGTGTGTCTTTCAAGTTGCTCGCTAATACGGACACAGCTACCTCTCTGTGGTGTACATTTGTTTGTGTGTGATGTATATTACCATACATACCTGTGAACACGACCTCACCTGACCCTCCATTAGGGGGTTTGATTACAGTTTTTACCGACTGGGTCGTGTCCACCTGGACGTCTTGTGTGATGACTTCTGAAAGAGGTGCCGACATCGTTCTTGGTTCACTTTCTGGTTGGTGTTCCTGAGGAAAGTTTAACATGGGGTGCGACTTGCATGGGTTAATAGTTGTACATTCAACAGTATTACAATTATCTTTGTTACATTTATTACACTTATTCTTATTATCTGTACTACTGTTGCTAAGAGCATTTTTATTGTTCACCCTTGTGCTTCTCTCCGCAACCACAATCCCCTCCATTGCCACTTCTCCTCTCTCAAGATGAAAGTTAGGTAAGTAAGTTATATTTCTTTGCATTTCACTCTCCTGTTGCCATATTTGTAAACAATCATAATGCTTGATTCGTCTCTTTGCTGATTTGATGAGACATATCCTTCGCCTTAAATTATGCAACACCTCTGAGTCAAAACTACCTATCCCGGGAAATGGTGCCTTATCCCCCACAGTCATTCGTGTCCATTCATCACAAAAGGTCTCAGAGTGGGGACCATATTTCCCCCACATTACTAACCGAGCAGACCCTCGGGGTCTGCAAGCCTCTGGAGTCTGAATCCTGACCTCCGACCGTCTCTGTATTGTGCACTTGGCTGCCATTGTGGACCTTTTTAACACAGAAAAAAACTTCCTAAAATGCACCAAACACAGAACTTCGTTGGAAATCCTTAAAGCTCTTCCACTGAACTTCTTCTGCTCCGGGTATCTCCGTTCCGCCTTCTAGCAGATACGTGTAGCCGTTGCAGGCCCTATCTCTAGAGATTTTCCTGAGAAAATTCCCTTCCTTTTTCTTTACACAAATCACGCTTGCATGTGCTCCCTACAACACGTATGAGGGCAAGATTTACGCATGGATATACGACCTCATATCCCGTTGCGTTATTGGTCACACATACAACCGTGCGGTCCAATCGTACCACTTATAGACACTTGTTGCCCATAAATGGTAGGATCATTGGAGTCTCCCTACTGTGCTCCAAAACAGCCAGAGCGTAATACAACGAAAACTTTATCACACTCTGTTGCACGTTTTCACTCAGATCGTGCTTATCACATTCCACATAGATCACAAATTATCACATAGATCACAAAGTCCACAAAGCGGGATTATCACATAGATCACAAAGTCCACAAAGCGGGATTCAATACACTCATACCGTTTTCAACCCACTATCATTCTTATAGTTTTCTGATCAGAAAAATCATTTCCCGTAGTCTGATAGCTCTCCCCAGAGGTACTACAGTAAAACAAGGTATTTAAACTAAGTTTTGGAAAGCTGAAATCAATTTGTGTTATTTATCGCCTTGCGTTACTTCACTTTTGCGCTACTTATCGCTTTTGCGCTAATTCAACTTTATCACAACTTGAGCTACGTGGGCGTAACCAGACGCTACGTTGCGTAATGTACGCTGCGTGCGTCTGCCTTTCGGATTGCGTACGCTAGTCTTTGTTAGTGACACGTGTACGCAATGCAAAGGATCCACCGTAACACAATATATATTTTATCAATGTAGATGATCCCTGATCATCTACCGCAATCCACACTGCACACTGGCTGCCTCGTCTCTCGGACAAGCCGTGTGTTGTTCTATACTTTAACTATTACCTCTACTTATTAAATAACAGCAAATCTCCTTTTAGCCCTTTCTATCAACTATAAAATTTGGCAGACAGGAATAGTGATATACGAAAATGAAACAGAAATGCAGATATATGCGTGCGTACGCAAGACAAAAGAAAAATAAACAGTTTTAAAAAAAGACACAAGCGTTTTGTTCTTACTTCCGGTCCCGGATTCCTTCAGCACTCTTAATCTAAGCGAAAGCAGACGCTTATCCCGTCAGCAACTGCGAGACAACCTCCCACCCTTTGCTGGAGGGATAATGTCTGCTGATCTACCCAGTGCAGATATGAGAAGGATAGGACACGCCCCCAATTGACAATGCTGAATTCCTTTGTCGTATAAAACACCTTAAGAAGTCTAAGAACACTGTACGCTGTTTACTTAAGAAGTACCGTAATGGTACGCTATTTGCGTAACGATCGCTCAGCCGTAGGCGAGACGCTCAAGCGTCACGTTCGCTCGCGGCCCAGTGATCACAGGACACGTTATTGGTTATGTCTAGGGAAATGATTCGCTATGGCGTAGCTTACGCTCGAGACCACGAGGAGGTCACCAGCGATGCCGACGCTCACAACACTATACCTTTATGTAAAACCTTATATCAATGAAATACACTGCATACCTTAATGTGAGTACAGGGTGTAAGTGCAACCTTGTGTAACCTGACTAACTACAAAGCTGCTTGTGCGTCACCGACGCTCAAGTGAACACTTAACACTATAGAAAATACACAGATACTGGTTTAGGGTTCCAAAGCCTATTAACTGTATTATATCTAATATACTTGTAAAAAAAAAGGATAACAGTACATATGATACACTACAATATAACAGAGACTTCCTAACCACAGAACTAAACAATAAATACAAATAGACAATACTACGCTGACCTAGATACAATACAATACAATACTATATTAGTCTAGGGGAGATATGAGAGAAAGGAGAAGGGAGAGAGAGAGAGAGAGAGAGAGAGAGAGAGAGAGAGAGAGAGATGAGAGAAATTGGCTCACAGAAAAAACAATGATTACGTTACATAAGAGACAACATGGTTGCAGATAAAACTACATATGTGAGAGACAATCGCTGCGCAGTTAGTCAATGCTGAATACAGCATGGGATGGAAGCTAGACTCCATTTTGAGAAACCTCCACTTGATTCCAAAGACCACACCACATGCCTGAAAGGGGGAGGGGAAGACATCCAGCAGCAGCCATTTTAGATTTGCAGGTCCAAACACATGGCACCACAATCACATAGCAGAAAACACAAGACTCCATTTTACTCCAAAATGTCCAAGCCTCAAAACAATG
This sequence comes from Pseudophryne corroboree, assembly GCF_028390025.1. Lineage (NCBI taxonomy): Eukaryota > Metazoa > Chordata > Amphibia > Anura > Myobatrachidae > Pseudophryne > Pseudophryne corroboree. Next base: position 661,911,263 of record NC_086446.1, read on the forward strand.
CATATGTTCTGATTTTACAATTCCAAACCATCTAAAACACCTTTCACAATGTAATCCAACTTCCTAGAACCATCTCATAATTTCACATTCCAAATCACCTTTCACAATGTAATCCAACTTCCTAGAACCATCTTATAATTTCACATTCCAAATCACCTTTCACAATGTAATCCAACTTCCTAGAACCATCTTATAATTTCACATTCCAAATCACCTTTCACAATGTAATCCAACTTCCTAGAACCATCTTATAATTTCACATTCCAAATCACCTTTCACAATGTAATCCAACTTCCTAGAACCATTTTATAATTTCACATTCCAAATCACCTTTCACAATGTAATCCAACTTCCTAGAACCATCTTATAATTTCACATTCCAAATCACCTTTCACAATGTAATCCAACTTCCTAGAACCATCTTATAATTTCACATTCCAAATCACCTTCAGTATCTCACTAACCAGAGCATATTCATCACAAGACCAGATCACAATGTACTCACAAGTATCAGCCTGCCATTGCTACCAGCACATATTCAAAACTACTGCATGGTGGTATTTATGATTAACAAGATCCCAGCTACCATCACAGATTCCACAGGGCACCAACACTAACACCCAACAATCACACAACCAAGCTACAACATCCTATTTAAACCAGAAAGCAATCTGTCTATATTCCCTTATCTAGCCATGTGGATTCAATACTTAGCCTTTGGTGCCTGGTCAGTCCTGGGGATGTAGCCTCCATGCTGCTGGGTGCCAGGTAGCTGTGTGTGTCTGTGTGTGAGTGTAGCTACATTACATCTGTTCTCTGAGGCCACACCTGACCACTACCTTCCTGTTTGACCAGTATCTGGGGGAGGGGTCTCTCTAGCTTTTGTATTGAATCACTGTTCTCTTTGTATATGCTAATCAGGTTCAGACCTGAAAACTTAGTTGATCATCCATTGTTCCCAACAAAGCTGATCTTAACTTTTATACATATAATCATATCTATCCGCTGCAATGTCCCACGACAACACAATAGGTCTCAAACTAAACCACACCTTATTCTGCTTGCTTCAATACCAAACATGATGTGTTTATCTGGTTCGGTTCAAATGATACACATCCATGACATTAATTCATCAGCCAATTCTAAATCTCCATGACGTCTGGTGTTTGCTGTGCTCGCTGCGCATATTTGCAAGTATAGCGGCTTATATGTGTGCAGTTTATATGGTCTCTCTATGTAATATTTTTCTGACTTTGACAGAGGACAGCCAGGAGAGGGCAGTATCGCGTAGACCAAGAGAGTGAAGAATTTGCAGAAGGAGAGGATGGTCCACAGTGTCAAAAGCAGCAGATAGGTCAAGAAGAATAAGCAGAGAGTAGTGGCCCTTAGATTTGACTGCATGGAGGTCATTGCAGACTTTTGTGAGGGCAGTTTCAGTGGAGTGGAGAGAGCGGAAACCAGACTGGAATCGGTCAAGCAGTGAGTGAGAGGAAAGAAAGGCAGTGAGGCGATTATAGACAATACGCTCAAGAAGTTTGGAGGCAAAGGGGAGGAGAGAGATGGGTCGATAGTTGGAGAGAGTGTTAGGATCAAGGGTAGGTTTTTTAAGAATAGGGGAGACAAGAGCATGCTTGAAGGCAGAGGGGACAGTGCCTGATGAGAGGGACAGATTGAGAAGGTGGGCAAGATGGGAACAGGCAGAAGGAGAGAGGAAGCGGAGGAGGTGGGAGGGGATAGGGTTGAGTGGGGAGGTTGTGGGGGGAGAGGAATGTATGAGGGCCATGACTTCCTCACCAGATACATGGGAGAAAGATGTCAGAGTTGGTAAGAGGGAAGGGGAGGGGTGGCAAGGGATGGGTGGTGGCTGGTTGCTGGTCTGGTGGGATGTGATGTCCTGACGTATGGAGTCAATCTTGGATGTGAAATAAGTGGCAAAGTCAAGAGCAGACAATGAGGAAGGGAGAGGAGGTGGTGGTGGGCAGAGGAGGGAGTTAACAGTGGCAAAGAGGTGCCGGGGGTTGGAAGACTGGGTAGAGATGAGGATTTTGAATATACTTATAGCCTTATATTAGCACATTCAGACAAGGGATACATTTTCTAAATTGTTATATCATTCATAGCGGAATCAGTGTTCTACTTCTGGACATTGGGGGGTAATTCTGAGTTGATCGCAGCAGCAAGTTTGTTAGCAATTGGGCAAAACCATGTGCACTGCAGGGGCAGGGGGGGCAGATATAACATGTGCAGAGAGAGTTAGATTTGGGTGGGTTATTTTGTTTCTGTGCAGGGTAAATACTGGCTGCTTTATCTTTACACTGCAATTTAGACTGCAGATTGAACAAGCCACACCCAAATCGAACTCTCTCTGCACATGTTATATCTGCCCCCCCTGCAGTGCACATGGTTTTGCCCAACTGCTAACAAAGTTCCTGCTGCGATCAACTCAGAATGAGGCTCATTATCTATTTATTAATATTGCTTTATAAATAACTTTATTTGTATGGGCTGCTATTGTATAATAGGCTGCCGCAACCCTTAGCACATGTTTTTAGTGACACCTGTGGGGGTAGATGCCGGTAGACTGAATTAAAAGATATGTCTTAGGGCGGTTACACACTGGGGGTCATTCCGAGTTATCGCACAATGCAACTTTTTGCAGCCCGTGCGATCAACTAGACGCCGCATATGGGGGAGTGTATTTTTGCATAGCAAGGCTGCGATCGCTTGTGCAGCCCGGCTATGCAAAAAAAGTTTTGTGTAGAACAAGACCAGGGTAAGAGTTACTTACCCTGTGCGATTAATCCAGCATTGCAGGTCCCGGAATTACATCAGACATCCGCCCTCCAAACGCCTGGACACGCCTGTGTTCGCTGCACCACTCCCAGAAAACGGTCAGTTGACACCCAGAAACGCCCTCTTCCTGTAAATCTCCTTGCGATCAGCTGTGCGAATGGATTCTTCATTAAATTCATCGCCCAGCAACGATCCACTTTGTAGCCGTACGACGCACCTGTGCATTGCGGTGCATACGCATGCACATTAGCAACCTGTTCGCTGCGCTCCGAAAAATGGCAGCGAGCGATCAACTTGGAATGACCCCCATTATGCGATATATCATTTGCACAGCCAACGAACGATATATTGTTCTGTGCATCAGCGGATGTGTACACTGGATCAGTCACATGTTCTGTGCATCAGCGGATGTGTACACTGGATCAGTCACATGTTCTGTGCATCAGCTGATGTGTACACTGGATCAGTCACATGTTCTGTGCATCAGCTGATGTGTACACTGGATCAGTCACATGTTCTGTGCATCAGCTGATGTGTACACTGGATCAGTCACATGTTCTGTGCATCAGCTGATGTGTACACTGGATCAGTCACAGACCTTGCAGCACAGCAGATGCCGATATATCATGCAGATTTTATCTTCACACCTGGCTACATACCGACCAATCCATATACCAGCTGCAGGAACCGATGACAATAATGTCACTACTGGTTTCTGTGGCCAGGCATATTGGGGGTCATTCCGACCCCATCGGTCGCTGCAGTTTGTTGCAGCGCAGCGATCGGGTCGGAACTGCGCATGCACCGGCGCTGCAGTGCGCCGGCGCATGGCAGTCGTCGGTGCCCAGTGATCGCCTCTGAGACAGAGGCAGTCGCTGGGCGGGAGGGGGCTGAACGGCGGTGTAAAGCCGCCATTTAGTAGGCGCGGTCCGGCTAACGCAGGCGTGGCAGGACCGTTGGGGGGGGCATGGCGCGGCGGCTGCGTGGGGGGGGCATGGCGCGGCGGCTGCGCTGGCCGGGAGTTACTCCACATATACAAAGGCATCGCCTCTGTGCGATGCTTTTGCATTTGTGCGGGGGGGGCGGCACTGACATGCTGGGCGGACTAGCCCTGTGCTGGGCGTCCCACCGCATTTCTGAGTTTACGATCGTAGCTGTGCTAAATTTAACACAGCTACGATCAACTCTGAATGACCCCCATTGGCCAATCAGTCTGGTGTGCATGCTGCGTGCCATATTTACAATATTAGATGGTCCGTCGTGGGTCAGACAGTTGGCAAACCGTCGCTACAGTATGTACCTTACCTTAGAAGCCACACAGCGCACTCTGTGTACTCGGTTCTCTGCTTCTTTCCGTAGCCTATAATTATTATTTGATTGGATCATGATGCTGTGTGTCCAGTCAAATAACAGTATGATGAGCCCTGCTGAGCACATGATCCTCTGACCCTCACTTGATTAAATCTGAAGAGAAGCATCAACAATTTGAGTGCGATAAGCTGATTGGCAACTTTTCCTCTGTATCTCATTAGATTAGACAGCGCAGCCGGAAAAAAGTGCCCCTGCCACTCTGTAACATTAAACCTGTGGCTGGGTCTGCCAGTGACTGATGAGGTGCTGGATCTGCGATATACTCAGGAGTCCTCCAACATATTGTGATTGGGCAGGGGAAATAGTGGGAGTGGACATAAAATAAAAGGCATCTTGTAGGTACCAAGAAGTGCTATGCAAATATTAGGCAATGGCGCAATATCACTAGTTAGACTTACAGGAAATGTGTGGAAGGACATGGAGTAGGGGACAGCAAGACAAGGGAGAAGACACGAGGCAAGGGAGACTTGGAGGAGATGGGGCAAGTGGGCAGCTGGCAAATAAGGCATGGAGAAGATAAAGATGAGCAGATGTGTTGTGCATAGAGATTAGCGCTGACTCGTAATCAGGCCAGATATGCAGCCATCTCTGTGTGGTACCCCAGCTGGTGAAGTGTACTGGGTGCATTGAATACAATTTATGTGTACCTGGTTCTTGGTCAGTTTATCACCAGAGATACTTTTTTGTTGTACCACACCTTGGCAGAGAGGCAAGGACAGAACCCAGACTAGACACAAAAATATATGATTTGTGTGGTAAGTAAAATAATTGTGGTAATTATTCTGCAACTAGGATGTCTGTAAAACCAATCCAGCTTAATTATTCAAGGATAATGATATTATAAACTTATGTAATATAAACTTTGCAATCATATGTATTAACACGCTTCAAAAGATTTTAGTTCAATAGAGAAAAACACTCCTAAAAGACGTTTCACAGATGCATTCTAAATTATTAAAATAAATGCAGTTTATTTTAGTCTCCAATACACTACAGGACTAATAGCATATTCCTTATTAACAGCTCACAGCACACACTAACTCTGACAGGAATGTCTTTAGGTAATGTTAATGTCCAATATGCAATATCAAATAAACAGGGTCCTTGGAAATTAAATAATAATAATAATAATAATAATAATAATAATACATTATTGTCATTGTTGTTCACAAGTAACAATCAACGAAAAAAAATTTCATGAACAAGGAACAAGAGAAAATAGAAGACATCAGTGATACAGTACACATACTTCATTGCCAGATGGATATAAATATATTCACCAGTTATACGACATTGCCACTATTTAATGCACTTATTGCCTGTTTAATGAAACTTCCCCTAAAACAACTGGTCCTATTCAGGATAGATCAATTATCTCCAATTTGATGGCAACATCCCGTCACTCGGATGCGAAGGATCTCTCAAAATACTTTTCACTTTGGAAAGAAGCCTCTTTTCGTATATCATATTTATACTAGGCAGACTTACGCCAATGATTTTACTCGCAGTTGATATCACTCTTTGTAGAGATCTGCGCTCAGCAGCAGAACAATTGCCGAACCACATCAGAATTCCAAAAGTGAGAACACTCTCGATAATACAAGAATGACATTTTTGTAATATCTTCTTGCACATACTGGACATACTGTATGTAGTTTCCTCAAAAAGAACATACGCTGATGGGCCTTTTTTTATAACACCTTGAGTGTGCACACTCCAAGACATGTCCCCTGATATGTTTCTACCTAAAAATGTAAAAGACTCAACTACCTCTACCTCCTGACTATTTAAGACTAAAGGACAGAGTACTTCCTTATGTGATTTCCTGAAGTCCACAATCATTTCTTTGGTCTTATTCACATTTAAAATTAAACAGTTATCCCGACTCCAATTCTCTAATTTAGATGCCTCAAATCTATAAGCCGACTCATCGTTATTACTAATAAGACCAACTATGGCAATGTCATCTGCAAATGTAATAATATGAACTGAATCTGAACTTGAGGAACAGTCATAGGTAAACAGAGAATACAATAGTGCCCTCAAGATGCACCTCTGAGGTACGCCCGTGCTCACCAACAATTCACTAGATAGCTGATTTTGTAATCTAACAACCTGAGGTCTATCTGTCAAAAAACTCAGGATCCACCTACAAATAGGGTTACTCAGACCCAGATGTGACAGTTTGCTCACTAGAGAAGATGGGACAACAGTGTTAAATGCAGAGCTGTAATCTACATATAAAATTTGTGCAAAATAACTTTTTTATTGTAAATGAGCAAGCACTCGATGCAATAGAAAAAGTGCAGCGTCATCAGTGGATCTGTTTGACTTATAGGCAAACTGAAAAGGATCAAAACCAGATGGGATGCTATCCTTAATGTACTCCAATACTAGTCTTTCAAAGGCCTTCATTATCAGAGATGTTAACGCAATTGGATGGTAATCATTCAACTCATGGCTCTTACCTCTTTTAGGGACTGGGACAATAACAGTTGATTTAAAACATTTCGGCACACAACTCGTGGCAAGGGACAAATAAAAAATTACTGTGAAAATTCCAGATAATTGATTTGCACATTACTTTCCCCTGAATTCCATTTGGACCTGGCTTGGTCCTAGCAAGGCACCATCTCACAGACAATTCTTCCAACACCAAGGGCCCTGTTTCCCTCAAATCTTGTACCCAAGTAACCTGGGAACCAACTATTCCAAGTAACCTGGGAACCAACTGTTACATCAAAACGGGCATAAAAATACATTCAATATTTCCCCTAATGAACTATCCACTTCTTGTGGGGGGGGAGCTCTTGTTTGCTTTATAATCAGAGATATTCTGGATGTCCTTCCACATGCCTCTTGCATCATTATCTTGTGAGAACTTATTTCCTAATTTAACAGAAAAGGCCTTTTTTGCCTCTCTAATTCCTTTTATCAGCCTTATTCGGGCACTCCTAAAAGCGTCCAGGTCTGAATGCTTTGTCACTCTTCGCTAATAAGTAGCGAACTCCACCGTTCACCCATGGTTTATCATTAGCAAACGACCTAGTTCGCTTCCTGATGGTGACACTTTCAATACAACAATTCAAATAGCCTAATACCATGATAGCAAGAGAATCAGCATTTACAGTATTATCAATTTCCACAGATTCCCCAATCAGTAAACTCCAACAAGTCCTGAAGTCTAAGCATAGCACCCTCTGGCCAAACTGTAATAACAGAAGTTGTTGACCTAAATCGCTGAGCCGGGGAGATATATGCAGGAACTAAGAATATAGAAACATGATCGGAGTGACCGATATTTGCCTGTCTAAATCAGAATCAGAATCAGCTTTATTGGCCAGGTATACTTGCATATACTAGGAATTGTTTGCGGTTACAGTGCATCGCTAGATAACAACATGGACAGGGGGTTATTTAACATGGTACGGTACATAACGTGTAGACATACATACATAGCATATTGTGCATTACTACGGGAACACTGTACAAGGTATGATCTCAGTTCATAGCTTCAGGCGTTTTAGACATTGTTTAGTAGATGAACAGCTAGTGGGAAGAAGCTTTTAGAGGTTCTGGTCGACAAGGCAGGGAATGGACCTATAACGCCTGCCTGATGGGAGAGTTTCAAACAGGACGTGGCCAGGGTGTAGCTTGTCCGCCACGATTTTCCCAGCCCGCTTCTTGACTCTGGACATGTATATGTCATGGACAGAGGGGAGATCGGCCCTGATTACCTTTTCTGCTGACCTCACCACCCTCTGTAGCCGCCGTCTGTCACAGTCTTTGGTAGCTCCATACCATACTGTGATTGATGAGCATAGGACAGACTCCACAATGGCTGTGTAGAAAGTGAGCAGCAGCTTCTGCGGGATGTTGCCTCAGAAAGAACATTCTCTGTTGTGCCTTCTTGACAATTGAGCCTATGTTTGGCCCCCCTTTGAGGTCTCGGGAGATTTTAGACCCAAAAAATTTGAAGGAGTCGACCCGCGGCACCACGTTGTCAGCAATCACTAGTGGGGGCATGGCAGAAGGTTTCTTTCTGAAGTCCACTACCATCTCGACCGTTTTGATGGGGTTTAGGTTAAGGTTGTTCTTACCACACCACAGAGTTAGCCGGTCAACCTCACGTCTGTATGCCAACTCGTCTCCTTCTTTAATTAGACCAATGATGGTGGTGTCGTCTGCGAATTTTATGATTTTTACCGGTTGCTCGACCGAGGTTGCTCTTCTCTCTATACATTGGTGTATAGAGAGAAGAGCAGGGGGGAGAGGACACATCCCTGGGGGGCCCGCGTGCTGATCAAGCGCACGTCTGATAGCCTTTGTTGTAAAAGAAAAGATATTGTTTTTAGTAGCAGTACTACAAGTCCCAGCAAGCCTCCCCCGCATGCTGGTACTTGGAGAACCACAAGTACCAGCATGCGGCGGAAAAACGGGCCCGCTGGTACCTGTAGTACTACTACTAAAAAAATACCCCAAAAAACACACAAGACACACACACCGTGAAAGTATAATTTTATTACATACATACACACATACATACATACTTACCTTATGTTCCCACGCAGGTCGGTCCTCTTCTCCAGTAGAATCCAAGGGGTACCTGTTGAAGAAATTATACTCACGAGATCCAGGGGTCGAGGGTCCTCGGGGAATCCAGGTGTAATCCACGTACTTGAAAAAAATAACAAAACGGACACCCGAGCCACGCACTAAAAGGGGACCCATGTTTGCACATGGATCCCCTTTTCCCGACTGCCAGAAACCCACTCTGACTGATGTCTAAGTGGGTTTCTTCAGCCAATCAGGGAGTGCCACGTTGTAGCACTCTCCTGATCGGCTGTGTGCTCCTGTACTGAGTGACAGGCGGCACACGGCAGTGTTACAATGTAGCGCCTATGCGCTCCATTGTAACCAATGCTGGGAACTTTCTGCCCTGCGGTTGACCTAAAGTGACGTCACCGCTGAGCAGAAAGTTCCCAGCATTGGTTACAATGGAGCGCATAGGCGCAACATTGTAACACTGCCGTGTGCCGCCTGTCAGTACAGGAGCACACAGCCGATCAGGAGGGTGCTACAACGTGGCACTCCCTGATTGGCTGTAGAAACCCACTTAGACATCAGTCAGATTGGGTTTCTGGCAGTCGGGAAAAGGGGATCCATGTGCAAACATGGGTCCCCTTTTAGTGCGTGGCTCGGGTGTCCGTTTTGTTATTTTTTTCAAGTACGTGGATTACACCTGGATTCCCCGAGGACCCTGGACCCCTGGATCTCGTGAGTATAATTTCTTCAACAGGTACCCCTTGGATTCTACTGGAGAAGAGGACCGACCTGCGTGGCAACATAAGGTAAGTATGTATGTATGTGTGTATGTATGTAATAAAATTATACTTTCACGGTGTGTGTGTCTTGTGTTTTTTGGGTATTTTTTTAGTAGTAGTACTACAGGTACCAGCGGGCCCGTTTTTCCGCCGCATGCTGGTACTTGTGGTTCTCCAAGTACCAGCATGCGGGGGAGGCTTGCTGGGACTTGTAGTACTGCTACTAAAAACAATATCTTTTCTTTTACAACAAAGGCTATCAGCCCCCCCATCCGCAGCCCATTGGATGGGGGGGGACAGCCTCGGGCTTCACCCCTGGCCCTTGGGTGGCTGGGGGGGGGGGACCCCTTGATTGAAGGGGTCCCCACTCCCCCAGGGTACCCCGGCCAGTGGTGACTAGTTGGATTTTTGATGCCACGGCCGCAGGGCACTATATAAAAGTGACCCCCGGCTGTGGCATTATCTGTCCAGCTAGTGGAGCCCGGTGCTGGTTTTAAAAATACGGGGGACCCCTACTCTTTTTGTCCCCTGTATTTTTGGAACCAGGACCAGGCGCAGAGCCCGATGCTGGTTGCTTAAATATGGGGGAACCCCTGTCAATTTTTTCACCATATTTCTGCAACCAGGATCGGCTCAAAGAGCCCGAGGCTGGTTATGCTTAGGAGGGGGGACCCCACGCAATTTTTTTTGAACAAATAAGCACTTTCCCACCCCTTCCCACTGATATACATGCACGGATCTCATGGATCCGTGCATGCCTATCCAATCACGAATAAAAAAAAAAGGTCTGTTTTTTTTTAGCACTTTTTTACGAGTTGTAATTTTTCACGGCAGTGTTTGTTATTTTTTTGCTTTGCACTTCTTAGTAAATGACCGAGATTCATACTTAAACAGCCGCGTTTTGACCGATGGTGTATTCATTCGTGATTTTTTTCCTAGGACTTCAAAATATTACGAATGCCCTCATCACTGCCGTGATTATTGCTTAGTAAATTACCGAGATGACACTTTGATGAAAAAACGGCATCTCGGTCAAAATCGGGAGCTTAGTAAATTTACCCCAGTGTTGTCAATTTTTTTGGGAGATGTTGGTTTTATTATGTTCAAATTTAAAAAGACCAAATATCAACTTTTAGTAAATATACCCCCAGATCTCAGAACCTTGTTTATCTCTGTTCTCTCAGCTCTGCTTCCCAGTGATACGCCAGTAAAGTCTCTGTCACTGTAATCTCAAAGTGACTTTACTCAGCCCTGATGTCTCCCCCTCACAAGGGGGGTAATTCTGAGTTGATCGCAGCAGGAAATTTTTTTGCAGTTGGGCAAAACCATGTGCACTGCAGGGGAGGCAGATGTAACATGTGCAGAGAGAGTTAGATTTGGGTGGGTTATTTTATTTCTGTGCAGGGTAAATACTGGCTGCTTTATTTTTACACTGCAAATTAGATTGCAGATTGAACACACCCCACCCAAATCTAACTCTCTCTGCACATGTTATATCTGCCTCCCCTGCAGTGCAGATGGTTTTGCCCAACTGCTAAAAAAATTCCTGCTGCGATCAACTCAGAATTACCTCCAAGATGCTGCCACAGCAGTTCTACTCCTCACTATTCCTCAGACCAACTGCCTCTCCTCTTCCACCAGCTATCCCCAGCCTTCCAGCTCACCTATCAGGGATGCCCTCTCTGCTTGTGCATGCGCAGAAAAGCACAATGCTGTGTGGCAGTCTTAACACTTCAACTATCTGGGGTATCACCATTCATCCCCAATTTGAGTAACTGTCCACTGAGGCAGGAAAGCAAGCTAGATACTCCAATTTTTTGGTAAGAAACAATTGTAATATAATTATCAACTATGGCATGCCCAGCGTTCCTCATGTGCAGTGGTAGTGGCATGTGTTCCCGCTCCCCGCGCTAATGACTCCCACTGCAGGGAACAAAAAGAATGGAGTCAGGTCTGCAGGAAAGTGCAGCTTGGGTGATTGTAGGTAAGGAGAGAGGCCCCATTTGCCGGGTCCAATATACTAGTATTTCATATTTATTTTAACCCCCCCTCCATGTGTATAGAAAATCATTGTGCACCAGGTGTGTTAGTGTCCTGTGATCAGTTTGTCCTAGTTGTGATATCAGCGTGATGGGATGCGGTTATTAGACCAGTGGTCGGGAGGCCCCCGGCTACTATCCCGACCGGTAAATAGCCCGACAGTTGGCATGCCGACCAACAGAGACTATTCCCACTCGTGGGTGTCCACTACACCCATAGGGTGGGAATAGAACCTTTGACAAGTGCCCCCCCTTCCTCCATCTGAAAGTCAGGATCCCGCCATCGGTATGGTGACCGGTGGTCTCCCAACTGCCCGTCACACAAACCCAACCCCTCTGTATAAAGATACTTGTTTATCAAGTGTGTAATATTGATGTGACCTGTGTATAGTGATTAGTGTGTATCAGGGGTCTGGTAGTTTTTAATGTGTAACAGTTGTGTGATATCACAGCATTTACTAACTTCAGCAAGCAAGGTGGTGGTGGTGGACTCCCAGGGATTTTATTTTTTGCCTTGTAATATTCAATATCTGTCACCTGAAGAGGCTACCTATCCCTGTTATACTGTAGATGAAACAGAGGCAGATTTGCCTTGGTGAATCCCTTGTAGGGCCTAATTCAGATCTGATTGCAGCAGCAAATTTGTCAGCTAATGGGCAAAACCATGTGCAGTGCAGGGGGGCAGATATAACATGTGCAGAGAGAGTTAGATTTGGGTGGGGTGTGTTCAAACGGAAATCTAAATTGCAGTGTAAGGATAAAGCAGCCAGTATTTACCCCGCACAGAAACAAAATAACCCACCTAAATCTAACTCTCTCTGCACATGTTACATATGCCCCTCCTGCAGTGCACATGGTTTTGCCCATTAGCTAACAAATTTGCTGCTGCAATAAGGTCTGAATCAGGCCCGTAGTCTCTTCTAGGACATATTTGTCTGGTACAAAGGTGAATTTTAATTCTTTATTGGCTGCCTACTATAGTATTTTGCGGGAGAACAGGGCTCTGAGATAATAAACAATTAGGATTGGGCTGTCTACTGCTCCGGAGCAAGGCGGAGTGTGCCTGAGTTCCCCTTGTCTTTGGAAGTGAGAAGAATTCAAAGCTGAATTTCTTCTTGATTATCAGCTCTGCAGCAAGGGAACGCTGGGAATACTAGAAGATGGCTGCTGATGGGGAGACAAGGGAAAGCTGTCACTACTACAAGATGGCTGCTTATGGAGTGAAGAAACCCTGTAGTAGAAAAAAAAAATTCACCCTAAAGTAAAAGGCCAAGTAGGTAAATATTCAAGAGTCTAAGCTACTGTATACACATTATTTGACAGATCTAAAAGAGGCTAAAAACAAATTGCAGCCCTGTATAATCAGCCATAGTAAATTCCCTGCAGTATTTTCACAGAGCAAATGTGAGAAGATGCATAAAAATGTTTCTATCTATGGTATAAGCGTATGTTATTTCATATATTATATAGAGTGTAAGCTTGCAAGCAGGGCCTCCCTACCTCTGTTTGTTATTACCCAGTTTGGTTCTATAATTTTTGTTTCCAATTGTAAAGCACAACGGAATATGCTGTGCTATATAAGAAACTGTTAATAAATAAAATAAAAAATATTAATAGCTCCTGAAAGTCTTTCCTGCTACGTGTATTACGTGTTGGGTGTAAAATATTATTTATAGCAGTGTTTACAAATACAAGTGTTGCAAATAACAGGACACTTATGAGAGCAGGTGCCCACAGAAACCAAGAAGGCTGCCAATGTTCTAGTACAGCCACGCAATGAAAACAAACAGCCAATCATACTTTTATTTACACAAGTTTTCATAATTGCAGTTCAATCTCGAATCTGTAAAATGCAATATTAATACATGTTAGTAGTAATGTATTCATCAGAACTGAATAGATCCAAGAAAGTATATATTTCTCAAATTCTATAATTACTTGTACCTTATGATCTGATGCAGTTGAGAGCAGTGGCATAACTCCCACAGACAGTGGAAGCACTGGGCTCCAGGCTTCTGCTGTCATGGGGGGCACCAAGAAAGAAACATTGAGGGGGCTGCTGAACTAGGACAGATCTCTCTCCACTATTTCATAGTGATTTGCTACAGTCACTGCTGACTGCTGTTTTTGCTCACAAGGGGTGGGATGTACTATAGCTGGCGTTACCTTCAGTGGTAGAACTAGCGATTGGTGGGCCCAGATGCAAAAATATGATTTGGGCCCCCACTCTCACGCAAAAGAAAAACTGTGGACACAAAATATTGAGGGTCCCCCACAGGACAGAGACAATGACGAAGGTATCAGTACAATCTCATGTTCCTGCAAGGAAAGTCAACACTACACTTCCAGGCTCCATCTGAGATCAGCGCGATGCTGCTATACCCTCTATGTCAGGCACTGCTGATTCTTTAACACCATTACAAAGGGGGAGAGACATCAAATAGACAGGTGATCCATAAAACTATTCATGTTCCCCAGAGCAGTAATTAGACATTTTGGTGCCCTGTGCGCGACAGAGAATTGTTACCCCCTCTCCTCATATTGAAAATAGGGCCAGTGCGCACCAAAAATATTGGGGCATGGCTTCATGGGGAAAGGGCACACAGTAGTGTCCGTTACTCACATTATACTACACAGTAGTATCCCTTATACACATTATGCCAGGTAGGGACCCTTATGCAAATTATGCCAGGTAGAGCACCTTATACACATTATGACAGGTAGCGCCCCTTACACAAATGATGCCAGGTAAAGCCCCTTATACACGTTATGCCAGATAGAGCTCCTTACACAAATTATGCCAGGTAGAGCACCTTATACACATTATGACAGGTAGCGCCCCTTACACAAATGATGCCAGGTAAAGCCCCTTATACACGTTATGCCAGATAGAGCTCCTTACACAAATTATGCCAGGTAGAGCACCTTATACACATTATGACAGGTAGCGCCCCTTACACAAATGATGCCAGGTAAAGCCCCTTATACACGTTATGCCAGATAGAGCTTCTTACACAAATTATGCCAGGTAGAGCCACTCATACACGTTATGCTAAGTAGAGCCCTTTACACAAATTATGCCAGGTAGAGCCCCTTATAAACGTAATACCAGGTAGAGCTCCTTGTACATGTTATGCCAGGTAGAGCCCCTTGTACATGTTATGTCATGTAGGGCCCCTTGTACATGTTATGCAGGTGGGGCCCCTTATTCACGTTATGCCAGGTAGAGCCCCTTACACACATTATGCCAGGTAGAGTCCCTTATACACATTAAGCCAGGTAGAGTCCCTTATACACATTAAGCCAGGTAGAGTCTCTTACACAAATAATGCCAGGTCGAGTCCCTTACATAAATTATGCCAGGTAGAGCCCATTATACACATTATGCCAGGTAGTGCCCTTTACACACATTATACCAGGTAAAGCCCCTTACACAAGTTACACCAGGTAGTGCTCCTTACACGCGTTACTCCAGGTAGAGCCCCTTACACACATTACTCCATGTAGAGCCCCTTACACACATTACTCCAGGTAGAGCCCCTTACACATGTTACTTTAGGTAGAGCCCTACATATGATGGCGGGGGGGAGGAGGAGGAATGCACCACACATGTCGGCAGGAAAGGGAGGAGAAGGAACACACCATACATGATGGCAGGGGTGGGAGCATACCACACATGCTGGTGGGGGAGCTAGGAGGAGGAACACCAACACACATGATGCGGGGGGAAGAGGCAGAGGAATGCACCACACATGCCAGCAGGAAGGGGGGGGGTAAGTGTGCACCACACATGCCCTTTGGGGAGTACACCACACACTGCACAGTGCTGCCACTGCCTATCACACAGAGGCAGCAACAAGCGCCAACTCGAGGTAAGAGTATACGGTGCACTCGCAGTACAACTGTGCTATGTGCACGTACCCTAGTTACAGTCCTGATGTTCCCTGTACTCCTACTGACCTACAGAATCTGTAGGTCAGTAGCTTTCTGTCCACCCTTGCAGCACTTACGGTCCCATCTCAGTATTGACAGACACCTCCCACCCAGGCAGCACTAGTACACTGGTGATGTGTGGCGGGATGTACACCGTAAGCTTAGTACATCCCACCCAAAAAAAAACCTTTGTAGTCCCCTTGAGCTGAATATGTAATAGCAGCAGGAGAGTGGGGTACAGTAAAGTGTGTATATAGTGAGCTACAGCTCTGCTGTTGTGTCTTCTATTATGAAAGAAAGGAGAGCAGAAGTTGTTTTAAGGAAGTGCACTAATTATTAAAATAAATCTTTTAGGGCTCTGTTTATAATGATTTGCAGCCAGCAACCGAAAATAAAGATTCCTTATCCCGTAATTAGCTGCAATAATGAATCTTTATTCTCCCAGATATACCATTGGTTAGTCACTGGGACAGGTGCTCCGACAGGAGCCAATCCTAACAAGCACTGAGAAGTAATGTTACTTCCTCCTGTGCCCCCTCAGCTATGCTACTGCGCATGTCCTGACAGACGTCACCACATGTGCAAGCCAGAGCAACTGGGGGGAGCACCACATTGTATTTGGCCTTAGGGCACCTGGTATGAACTTACACTACAGATGGAGAGTACTCCTGTTTGTGGAGCCTATCTTGATATATTTTCGCAGTGCACATGGTCCAGAACTGTGCACACAGATGTATGGGTAATGCAGAGATGTACATATTTCAATCACATCTACACTTACTGAAGAGGCATAGCTGAGCATTCTCACATAGGGAAAGTTCAGAGAGGGCGTTTTCATCAGGGCCAGATTTACAATGCGGCAGATGGGACAATGGCTTCAAGCCTCCAGATAATAAATAGGCACATCATTGTGAAAGCATAATGATGATCAGCTGGCCACACGGTTATCCAGAAATCATTAGTACTACAATTGCATTTCCAGTTTCCTCACAAACTGATGCACTTTTTCTACTTTTATGTATATAGGCAGATATTGGGGCTGATAGTGTAAGGAGTACACGTCTACATGGCACTGGCCACAAGGGACAGTGCCATGCAGAGCCTCACTTGTCATAATAATTAAAATTATACAAAGAAGATATTTATAACAAATTCTGTGTCATAAATATCTGCTTTGTATTATTTGAATCATTTCCTCCTTGAAAATCAGTCAGGAGGCAGTGACAGCTCTGACTCCTGCTGACAATTTAAATGTTGGTGAGGCGGGGGGCGGGGCCAAGCCCCGTCTGTAAAAGCCCATTGAAAAAAACAGGGCAAAAGCGGCACCTGTAACTCTGCCTCCTTGACAACGACGTGACTTCAGCCCACATGAAAGAACGCCCCTGTAAGTCAGGCAGATGTGATTGGACAGCGCATTTAATGCTGGATCCACTGTGGGTAGTGGGCATACGCAGCAAGGGGACATGGTGGTGGACAAGGCAGAGGTCGCGGTCAATTGTGGTGGCGGTACCCGGCAGAGATATAGCGGGCATTATGGTAGGCTTGGATCTGGGAGGATCCAGTCCCTGTCAGCCATTCTGCAGAGTTCGCAGCTGCTACAATTTAAAAAATGGCACTTCAGCTGCATTTTTTAAATTCAAAATGGCTGCTGCGGGCCAATCAGGGCTCCCAATGTCATCACCCTGTCCCCTCTGGCTGGTTTATATAAGCCAGTGCGAGGCATCAGCTGGCAGTCTGCCAGTGGGGAGGGAGCAATCAAGGGCTCCCGAAGACAGAAGATGCTGGAAATGTTGGTTGGTGGCGGCCATGCAAAAGAGCTTAAAGGCTGCCATCCCCCAGGTGACGGTGCAGGAAGAATACGTCAGAAGTCCTGGTAGGCAGCGGCCATGCAAAAGCGCTTAAAGGTCGCTGCCCGCCAGGTGAAGATGCTGTATAATAAACTATTACAAGACTAAGGGGGGAATGTAATAGGATGTGAGAATCAGAAAGTAAGAGACTTTGAGAGATTTCTCCTTTTTTAAAAAAGTGGCAATCATTTACATAACAAAATCAACCTGGTTGTGCCATGTAAATGATTGCCACTTTTTAAAAAAACAGGAGAAATCTTCCAAAATCTCCCACTTTCTGATTCTCACCCCATATTACATTCCAACCCCATCCCCACCCCCCAAGTGTCTTGTATCTATTTTAATATTTTCTTTACAGACGGCCTACAGGTGCCAGCGAGCCCTTAATGTCTGGGCATGCTGGCACTTGTAGGCTTGTGTTGGCATGCTGAAGCAGTCTTGCTGGGACCTGTAGGCCACCAATAAAGAAGAATATTATCATACAATGAACTCTGCACCCACCGTCAACAGGGGTGTGGGGCATAAAGCCCAGTGCTAGTTGTTGCTTGGGAGGGCAGACCCCATTTTATTTTTTTGGGTGTCCCCTCTCACCGAGGAATTCCAGCCCTGGGCTGACTAGTTTGAGGGTGGTTAAGGTAATGGCAGGGATACCCTACATCGAGCGTCCCCCCTGCTATGGCATTACCTCCCTGACCTGGTGCTGGTTATTGTTAAATAAGGGGAACGCCACATTGTTTTTTTTTATTTAAATCTAATTTGGGGGGGGGGGTTAATTAGCCAGTGTCTCCCAAGATATGACCTCACTGAACATCACTGCTGGCCACTCCTCCTCCACATTTCACAATAGGCCATTGATCGTTTTCAGCCCCAGACTCTGGAATTCATGCAAATGCACTCTATACAGACCTGATCATAAGTGAAAATATGCCTTCCTGGAGGCTTATCATTCTACACCTACAGATGCGTCCACTAACCTATTCTCAAATCAACCCAAATAACAGTGTTTGGTGGGCCACAGATTATGCAATTAATATTGGCAGAACCTATGGTGTTGATAGGTGGCAGTCCACATGGCAGAAAAGCAAGCTGCATGCGGCAGCATGGCATCATTACGACATCCCCAGATTGGCCTGCATGTACAGACGGCTGAGGTTAATGATGTGGCGCGTACACACCGGACGATTTGAACGATATGTTGTTCTGATCGGTCAGAATCGGGCATATTGTACATAATGACGTCTAGTGCATAACCAGCTTGAGCCAAGCCATGCATCCCACCCAGTGGTGCAAGTAGAAGAAATATATTATAGGTACTGTGTGTGTGTGTGCTAAAAAGTGGGTGCGGCCAAATGCCACATGGGGCATGGCTAATGAAAATGGGGGCATGGTACACATATGGGGAGGCCAAATACACATGACCCCAATAGTGCCAGACACACGTTGCCCCACAGTGCCACATATACAGTGCCCCAGAGTGCCAGATACACAAATGCCCCCACAGTGCCAGATACACAAATGCCCCCACAGTGCCAGATACACAAATGCCCCCCACAGTGCCAGATATACATTGCCCCACAATGCCAGATACACAAATGCCCCCCACAGTGCCAGATATACATTGCCCCACAATGCCAGATACACAAATGCCCCCACAGTGCCAGATATACATTGCCTCAGAGTGCACCCCCCCCCCCCGCTCTCCACCGCCTGTTCGTGCTGTGTGAAGGGAGGAGAGTGCAGCGCCTCCCCTGCCCCTCAATGCTCGTGAAGTCCGGTCTCTGCAGCTCAGGCGGCGGGAATCTCAAATGAGGCGCCGGTTCATTAGCCAATCAAAGCTCGCAGACCGGCAGCCAAATGGGAGCCGCAGCTGCCGGTCCGTGAGCTCTGATTAGCTAGCAAACTGGTGCCTTATTGAGATTACTCTCCCCCCCACAGCCGCCAGAGTGGAGACCGGACATCACAGAGAATTCAGGGGTAGGAGAGGTGCTGCGCTGTCCTTCCCTCATATAGCAGCCAGCAGGATGCAGGTATGGTGGACGGACCAGCAGTACGGCGTATCAGCTGGGAATTTCTTACCGGTACGCCGTACCGCCATACCTGCAGCACTGATACCACCAGACATTTCTCTGCCAAATATGTGTCTTATTTGCATCACCAATACGACAAAAGTACAGTGCATGTGTAACCTGGCGCTGGCATTGCATGCAGTTGTTGCGTCCGACTCAGGTAATAACCTGGGAAACAAGTTAAAAGACTGAGGGTCGATGCAATGGAGCCGAACCATGAATCACGCCACAGAGTACTTCTGCTTACGCTGCGACTTTACACCAATTCCATTGCCACAGAAATACTCTTCCTAAGTAACCAGCAAGCAGGCAGCAACCTATAATCGACATTGTATGCGGCTATGATACAATACCGATGGCAGAGCAACTAAGTTGCACTGTGCATCTCGTGTCATGTGGCACAAAATGGATAGCTGTATTAGGACACATCTGTACTGTAGTATAGGGCAGGTAGCACGGATAATAAGGACTAGTAGAAATGCAAGCATACACATAGGGGGCGCAATGTTTGTACAAGTCTGCATTCACGTGAACATGCGCATTTCTCTCCTCACACACAGAAGCACATACACCCAATTTCCATTCAACTTTGCTTCGCCTCCTTTATATATATATATAGTTATGATGCAATCATTCTATATGTAACTACAGTCACATTTTCCCTGTTAATTGACAAATTACAAAGTACAGTATTTAACCCTTGGAGTCACTTCGATATAGATCAGTTTAACAGACTATTCCATACTATTAAATAAATATACAGATATATGGAAAACTAGGTACTTCTACAAAATGGCAACATATGACTAATAATAAGCTAGCAGTTAGTACATATAATATTTACAAAAAGAGGATAAAGTGGACCCACACTTCAGGCCCTTAGGATCTACCTATGGGTTAAGATCCTCAAGTCTAATGGTATCATCTGACATTAGCGTTCCACATAAATGATAACCGTCATCCTTTGTAGTACTGACTCACACCTGAAACAACATAGCAGCTCAATGTCTAAAATCCATATCACTTATACGTTCCTAGTAGCATTCAAAGCATTTGCTGGAATTCCATGTACCGACGCGTTTCATCTCTTCCACTCCGAACAGTGAATGGGGTTAAGCCAGGTCCTTCATTCTTTGTCTGGCCCTCATCAGATTGATGTGAGCAAGTAGATGCAAGTAGCGACTAGGCAACTTGCCAGGAGTAATATTTTCCCAAGGATGATCTCTACTTGTAATGTAATATAATAAAATAAAATTGCATACCCTGCATTCTTAGGACAGACAGTCTCTCCTAATTACTTATTCCCCTATTCACAACACACCTGGTGGGCATGCAGGAATAATTTAACAAATGACCAACTGTCTCTCTGTTTGGTATTCATAGAGGTGATTGGAACACAATATAGAACCCACAGACCAAAATGTAGCCGTCTATCCTACAAAGCTCTGTGCATTTCCTCTGCCTGGCAGCACTATCAAGTCTGTGAGATGCAACAGGAAGAGACCTCAAGGCAGTCAATGTGTGATGGAATTGCTAATATTGGGATGTGGGAACTATTCTCTGCCCAATAGGCTTTGTCGAGATGCCACCTGGCTTAGATCAGGTCTTTAGAGAACAGCCAGGCCACAAAAATAGAAACAATAAAGCAGTATAACTATTAAATGACGGTATAACTATTAAGTGGCGTGTATATACGTTTTACATGCAAAAAGTGCTATACATCTATCAACCATAATATTAAATCATTGCAGGTGAAGGGAAAACATTGATTATCTGGTTAAATTAGCACCTATCAAGGAGTGGGATATATTAGGCAGCCAGTGAACACTTAGGGGGTCATTCAGACCCGGTAGCAAACTAGCTTTTTTTTGCAGCAGTGCGATCGGGTCTGAACTGCGCATGCGTATGCTCCTTCATGCGCATGTGCGTCGGCCACCGGGATCACCTGACAGCGACGGATTTAACGAAGAAAGCGATCGCACCAGCGATTGCAAGAAGATTGACAGGAAGAGGCCGTTTGTGAGTGTCAACTGAACGTTTTTAAGGAGTGTCCGGGAGAAAGCAGGCGTGTACAGCCGCAGGCGTGTACAGAACGCAGGCGTGTACTCAGGCTGAGTAAGTCCTGAGCTGTACAGAGACATGCAGCTCTCTGCACAAGCATTCGCACCCCTGCACATCAACTACCCCCTTCCCCTGTAGTCGGAAACTACCTGATCGCACTGCAAAAAAACGCATGCGTGCGATCAGGTCTGAATCACCCCCTTAGTTCTTCAAGTTGATGTGTTGGAAGCAGGAAAATGGGAAAGCCCAAAGGATCTGAGTCTCAAGGGCAAAATTGTGATGGCTAGACGACTGGGTTAGAGCATCTCCAGAACAGCAGGTCTTGTGGGGTATTCCCGGTATGCAGTGGTTAGTACCTACCAAAATAGTACCTGGAAGGACAACTAGTGAATGATGTACGTGGGGAGCAGAGGCTGGCCTGTCTGGTCCCATTCCATAGAAGAGCTACTGTAGCACACACTGCTGGAAAAGTTAATGTTGGCTATGATAGACAGTTGTCAGTACACACAGTGCATCGCAGCTTGCTGAGTACGGGGCGGCATAGCCGCAGACCAGTCAGAGTGGCCATTCTGATCCCTGCCCGCCTCCGAAAGCACCTACATTGGGCATGTGAGCTTCAGAACTGGACCATGGAGCAGTGGAAGAAGGTGACCTGCACTGATGAATCATGTTTTCTTTTGCATCATGTGGACAGCCGGATGCGCTTGCAATGTTTACCTGGGGAAGAGATGGTACCATTCATGTGGATGTTACTTTGACACGTACCACCTACCTAAACATTACACCAAGTACATGGCTATGGTATTCCCTGATTGTAGTGGTCTCTTTCAACAGGATAATGCTCCCTGCCATTTTCAATAACATACAGTAGTTATATAGATGCTGCGATCACGTAAACGGTTACACATGTCCTTGCACACAGCTTCTCCAAGCCACACACAGAGCAGCACACCACCAGAGTAGATGCATAAAGTACATGTATTACACATAATAGCAGCATGTATAGGGATGGTACTTAGCAAAAAGTTCAAATGCAAACACATCCTCATTCCAGGCCCAGCATCAGCTCAAGTCATTTCAGTGGATACAGCCACCTCCCTCAGGAGCTGATTGTTTAATGTATACTGTACCTAGCAATGGAAGAGTTAGTATCTATTTGATTTACTGCATGGAAAATGTATATACAGTGTTCATATTAAGGGCCTAATTCACACACACACACACACACACACACACACACACACACACACACTGGGTCCTGGGGGAGAGGGGCCTGGTGTCACACACACACTGAGTCATGGGGGAGGGGGACCTTGGTTATAGTTTGCCTCTAGCTGCTACATTGAGACGTGCTGGGGGCTGCGGAGTTCCATACAGCCACAGTGCAGTGTTTAAAAAAAAAAAGTGCACCTGCAACCTACAGACAATTTATAGAGTCACTTTGAGGCTGTAAAAGTGTATATAGGAAAGCAGTTACACTCAATACTATAGGTATTCATGACATCACTGGCACAAAATGGCTGCCTCTGATTTCTACACTTGAATCCAGTGCAGCAATGTTGTTTCTCCTCAAGTAACTTGTTGATTTCATAAATAGTTTGAGATCAGCTTGAATAGAGTGCCCAGCCTGCCAGGTGAGCGGGTCTAGACATGCTCCTCTCACTCCGTCCCTCCAGCAACCTAGAAGCTATACCTTAATTGCCCATCTCCTCCCACCTTTCTGTTGCCTGGAGTAGGCTTGCTTAGTTTGTAGGCAGGGAGAGGCTCTAGAACAATAGAGATGTATTTTTTACAAATAAGCATCAGACTTGCATCAACGGCAGGTTATATACTACAAAAGAACTGGCACCAATATGAATACTGCATACCCAACAATAGACTGCAATATTTATTTCACGGTCTCAATCACACTAGTCAAGTTATATGGTAAGTACAAACAGGAGATCTATGTAGTTTCCCCAGCAGTTACTATAGAACAACTCATAGCATGGCCTGCTGGTGAAAGGCTGCAGTGTACCAGCACAGTGGTTATCCACTCCTTCTGTAAATAGCAGGGCACAGTCTCAGAATATCTTTATTTTAAGTGCATTATACACATGGTTGTTCCTAGCCAATATGCTGCTTAAGGGCACCCATTCCAGGACACCTTCGCTGTCTCAGAGTCACAGGGGCAGACATAATTTTAATGACAAGAAAAAATAAGAATTTACTTACCGATAATTCTATTTCTCGTAGTCCGTAGTGGATGCTGGGGACTCCGTAAGGACCATGGGGAATAGCGGCTCCGCAGGAGACAGGGCACAAAAGTAAAAGCTTTAGGATCAGGTGGTGTGCACTGGCTCCTCCCCCTATGACCCTCCTCCAAGCCTCAGTTAGGATACTGTGCCCGGACGAGCGTACACAATAAGGAAGGATCTTGAATCCCGGGTAAGACTCATACCAGCCACACCAATCACACTGTACAACCTGTGATCTGAACCCAGTTAACAGCATGATAACAGCGGAGCCTCTGAAAAGATGGCTCACAACAATAATAACCCGATTTTTGTAACAATAACTATGTACAAGTATTGCAGACAATCCGCACTTGGGATGGGCGCCCAGCATCCACTACGGACTACGAGAAATAGAATTATCGGTAAGTAAATTCTTATTTTCTCTGACGTCCTAAGTGGATGCTGGGGACTCCGTAAGGACCATGGGGATTATACCAAAGCTCCCAAACGGGCGGGAGAGTGCGGATGACTCTGCAGCACCAAATGAGAGAACTCCAGGTCCTCCTCAGCCAGGGTATCAAATTTGTAGAATTTTGCAAACGTGTTTGCCCCTGACCAAGTAGCAGCTCGGCAAAGTTGTAAAGCCGAGACCCCTTGGGCAGTCGCCCAAGATGAGCCCACCTTCCTTGTGGAATGGGCAATTACAGATTTTGGCTGTGGCAGGCCTGCCACAGAATGTGCAAGCTGAATTGTACTACAAATCCAACGAGCAATCGTCTGCTTAGAAGCAGGAGCACCCAGTTTGTTGGGTGCATACAGGATAAACAGCGAGTCAGTTTTCCTGACTCCAGCCGTCCTGGAAACATATATTTTCAGGGCCCTGACAACATCTAGCAACTTGGAGTCCTCCAAGTCCCTATTAGCCGCAGGTACCACAATAGGCTGGTTCAGGTGAAACGCTGACACCACCTTAGAGAAAAACTGGGGACGAGTCCGCAGTTCTGCCCTGTCCGAATGGAAAAAGAGATATGGGCTTTTGTGAGACAAAGCCGCCAATTCTGACACTCGCCTGGCCGAGGCCAGGGCCAACCGCATGGTCACTTTCCATGTGAGATATTTCCAATCCACAGATTTGAGCGGTTCAAACCAATGTGATTTGAGGAATCCCAGAACTACGTTGAGATCCCACGGTGCCACTGGAGGCACAAAAGGGGGTTGTATATGCAGTACTCCCTTGACAAACGTCTGGACTTCAGGAACTGAAGCCAATTCTTTTTGGAAGAAAAACGACAGGGCCGAAATTTGAACCTTAATGGACCCCAATTTTAGGCCCATAGACACTCCTGTTTGCAGGAAATGCAGGAATCGACCGAGTTGAAATTTCTTCGTGGGGGCCTTCCTGGCCTCACACCACTCAACATATTTTCGCCACCTGTGGTGATAATGTTGTGCGGTCACCTCCTTCCTGGCTTTGACCAGGGTAGGGATGACCTCTTCCGGAATGCCTTTTTCCCTTAGGATCCGGCGTTCAACCGCCATGCCATCAAACGCAGCCGCGGTAAGTCTTGGAACAGACATGGTACTTGCTGAAGCAAATCCCTTCTTAGCGGCAGAGGCCATGGGTCCTCTGTGAGCATCTCTTGAAGTTCCGGGTACCAAGTCCTTCTTGGCCAATCCGGAGCCACGAGTATAGTTCTTACTCCTCTACGTCTTATAATTCTCAGTACCTTGGGTATGAGAAGCAGAGGAGGGAACACATACACCGACTGGTACACCCACGGTGTTACCAGAACGTCCACAGCTATTGCCTGAGGGTCTCTTGACCTGGCGCAATACCTGTCCAGTTTTTTGTTCAGGCGGGACGCCATCATGTCCACCTTTGGTCTTTCCCAACGGTTCACAATCATGTGGAAGACTTCCAGATGAAGTCCCCACTCTCCCGGGTGGAGGTCGTGCCTGCTGAGGAAGTCTGCTTCCCAGTTGTCCACTCCCGGAATGAACACTGCTATCACATGATTTTCCGCCCAGCGAAGAATCCTTGCAGTTTCTGCCATTGCCCTCCTGCTTCTTGTGCCGCCCTGTCTGTTTACGTGGGCGACTGCCGTGATGTAGTCCGACTGGATCAATACCGGCTGACCTTGAAGCAGAGGTCTTGCTAAGCTTAGAGCATTGTAAATTGCCCTTAGCTCCAGTATATTTATGTGGAGAGAAGTCTCCAGACTTGACCACACTCCCTGGAAATTTTTTCCCTGTGTGACTGCTCCCCAGCCTCTCAGGCTGGTATCCGTGGTCACCAGGACCCAGTCCTGAATGCCGAATCTGCGGCCCTCTAGTAGATGAGCACTCTGCAGCCACCACAGAAGAGACACCCTTGTCCTTGGAGACAGGGTTATCCGTTGATGCATCTGAAGATGCGATCCGGACCATTTTTCCAGCAGATCCCACTGAAAAGTTCTTGCGTGAAATCTGCCGAATGGAATCGCTTCGTAAGAAGCCACCATTTTTCCCAGGACCCTTGTGCAATGATGCACTGACACTTTTCCTGGTTTCAGGAGGTTCCTGACTAGCTCGGATAACTCCCTGGCTTTCTCCTCCGGGAGAAACACCTTTTTCTGGACTGTGTCCAGAATCATCCCTAGGAACAGCAGACGTGTCGTCGGGATCAGCTGCGATTTTGGAATATTTAGAATCCACCAGTGCTGTTGTAGCAGTACCCGAGATAGTGCTACTCCGACCTCCAACTATTCCTTGGACTTTGCCCTTATCAGGAGATCGTCCAAGTAAGGGATAATTAAGACGTCTTTTCTTCGAAGAAGAATCATCATTTCGGCCCTTACCTTGGTAAAGACCCGGGGTGCCGTGGACAATCCAAACGGCAGCGTCTGAACTGATAGTGACAGTTCAGTACCACGAACCTGAGGTACCCTTGGTGAGAAGGGCAAATTGGGACATGGAAGTAAGCATCCTTGATGTCCAAGGACACCATATAGTCCCCTCTTCCAGGTTCGCTATCACTGCTCTGAGTGACTCCATCTTGATTTGAACCTTTGTATGTAAGTGTTCAAAGATTTCAGATTTAGAATAGGTCTCACCGAGCCGTCTGGCTTCGGTACCACAAATAGTGTGGAATAATACCCCTTTCCTTGTTGTAGGAGGGGTACTTTGATTATCACCTGCTGGTGAATTGCTTCCAATACTGCCTCCCTGTCGGAGGGAGACGTTGGTAAAGCAGACCTCAGGAACCTGCGAGGAGGCGACGTCTCGAATTCCAATCTGTACCCCTGAGATACTACCTGTAGGATCCAGGGGTCCACTTGCGAGTGAGCCCACTGCGCGCTGAAACTCTTGAGACGACCACCCACCGCACCTGAGTCCGCTTGTAAGGCCCCAGCGTCATGCTGAGGGCTTGGCAGAAGCGGTGGAGGGCTTCTGTTCCTGGGAAGGGGCTGCCTGCTGCAGTCTTTTTTCCTTTCCTCTACCCCTGGGCAGATATGACTGGCCTTTTGCCCGCTTGCCCTCATGGGGACGAAAGGACTGAGGCTGAAAAGACGGTGTCTTTTTCTGCTGAGAGGTGACTTGGGGTAAAAAGGTGGATTTTTCAGCTGTTGCCGTGGCCACCAGGTCCGATAGACCTACCCCAAATAACTCCTCCCCTTTATACGGCAATACTTCCATGTGCCGTTTGGAATCCGCATCACCTGACCACTGTCGTGTCCATAAACATCTTCTGGCAGAAATGGACATCGCACTTACTCTTGATGCCAGAGTGCAAATATCCCTCTGTGCATCTCGCATATATAGAAATGCATCCTTTAAATGCTCTATAGTCAATAAATTACTGTCCCTGTCAAGGGTATCAATATTTTCAGTCAGGGAAACCGACCAAGCCACCCCAGCACTGCACATCCAGGCTGAGGCGATCGCTGGTCGCAGTATAACACCAGTATGTGTGTATATACTTTTTAGGATATTTTCCAGCCTCCTCTCAGCTGGTTCCTTGAGGGCGGCCGTATCTGGAGACGGTAACGCCACTTGTTTTGATAAGCGTGTGAATGCCTTATCCACCCTAGGGGGTGTTTCCCAACGCGCCCTAACTTCTGGCGGGAAAGGGTATAATGCCAATAATTTCTTAGATATTAGCAATTTTTAATTCATCTGATTCAGGAAAAAATAAGAATTTACTTACCGATAATTCTATTTCTCGTAGTCCGTAGTGGATGCTGGGGACTCCGTCAGGACCATGGGGAATAGCGGCTCCGCAGGAGACAGGGCACAAAAGTAAAAGCTTTAGGATCAGGTGGTGTGCACTGGCTCCTCCCCCTATGACCCTCCTCCAAGCCTCAGTTAGGATACTGTGCCCGGACGAGCGTACACAATAAGGAAGGATTTTGAATCCCGGGTAAGACTCATACCAGCCACACCAATCACACTGTACAACCTGTGATCTGAACCCAGTTAACAGCATGATAACAGCGGAGCCTCTGAAAAGATGGCTCACAACAATAATAACCCGATTTTTGTAACAATAACTATGTACAAGTATTGCAGACAATCCGCACTTGGGATGGGCGCCCAGCATCCACTACGGACTACGAGAAATAGAATTATCGGTAAGTAAATTTTTATTTTCTCTGACGTCCTAAGTGGATGCTGGGGACTCCGTCAGGACCATGGGGATTATACCAAAGCTCCCAAACGGGCGGGAGAGTGCGGATGACTCTGCAGCACCGAGTGAGAGAACTCCAGGTCCTCCTCAGCCAGGGTGTGCCCCTGACCAAGTAGCAGCTCGGCAAAGTTGTAAAGCCGAGACCCCTCGGGCAGCCGCCCAAGATGAGCCCACCTTCCTTGTGGAATGGGCATTTACATATTTTGGCTGTGGCAGGCCTGCCACAGAATGTGCAAGCTGAATTGTACTACACATCCAACTAGCAATCGTCTGCTTAGAAGCAAGAGCACCCAGTTTGTTGGGTGCATACAGGATAACAGCAAGTCAGTTTTCCTGACTCCAGCCGTCCTGGAAACCTATATTTTCAAGGCCCTGACAACATCTAGCAACTTGGAGTCCTCCAAGTCCCTATTAGCCGCAGGTACCACAATAAGCTGGTTCAGGTGAAACGCTGACACCACCTTAGGGAGAAACTGGGGACGAGTCCGCAGCTCTGCCCTGTCCGAATGGACAATCAGATATGGGCTTTTGTGAGACAAAGCCGCCAATTCTGACACTCGCCTGGCCGAGGCCAGGGCCAACATCATGGTCACTTTCCATGTGAGATATTTCAAATCCACAGATTTGAGCGGTTTAAACCAATGTGATTTGAGGAATCCCAGAACTACGTTGAGATCCCACAGTGCCACTGGAGGCACAAAAGGGGGTTGTATATGCAGTACTCCCTTGACAAACTTCTGGACTTCAGGAACTGAAGCCAATTCTTTCTGGAAGAAAATCGACAGGGCCGAAATTTGAACCTTAATGGACCCCAATTTGAGGCCCATAGACACTCCTGTTTGCAGGAAATGCAGGAATCGACCGAGTTGAAATTTCTTCGTGGGGCCTTCCTGGCCTCACACCACGCAACATATTTTCGCCACATGTGGTGATAATGTTGTGCGGTCACCTCCTTCCTGGCTTTGACCAGGGTAGGAATGACCTCTTCCGGAATGCCTTTTTCCCTTAGGATCCGGCGTTCAACCGCCATGCCGTCAAACGCAGCCGCGGTAAGTCTTGGAACAGACATGGTACTTGCTGAAGCAAGTCCCTTCTTAGCGGCAGAGGCCATGAGTCCTCTGTGAGCATCTCTTGAAGTTCCGGGTACCAAGTCCTTCTTGGCCAATCCGGAGCCACGAGTATAGTTCTTACTCCTCTACGTCTTATAATTCTCAGTACCTTAGGTATGAGAAGCAGAGGAGGGAACACATACACCGACTGGTACACCCACGGTGTTACCAGAACGTCCACAGCTATTGCCTGAGGGTCTCTTGACCTGGCGCAATACCTGTCCAGTTTTTTGTTCAGGCGGGACGCCATCATGTCCACCTTTGGTTTTTCCCAATGGTTCACAATCATGTGGAAGACTTCCGTGTGAAGTCCCCACTCTCCCGGGTGGAGGTCGTGCCTGCTGAGGAAGTCTGCTTCCCAGTTGTCCACTCCCGGAATGAACACTGCTGACAGTGCTATCACATGATTTTCCGCCCAGCGAAGAATCCTTGCAGCTTCTGCCATTGCCCTCCTGCTTCTTGTGCCGCCCTGTCTGTTTACGTGGGCGACTGCCGTGATGTTGTCCGACTGGATCAGCACCGGTTGACTTTGAAGCAGAGGTCTTCCTAGGCTCAGAGCATTGTAAATTGCCCTTAGCTCCAGTATATTTATGTGGAGAGAAGTCTCCAGACTTGACCACACTCCTTGGAAATTTCTTCCCTGTGTGACTGCTCCCCAGCCTCTCAGGCTGGCATCCGTGGTCACCAGGACCCAGTCCTGAATGCCGAATCTGCTGCCCTCTAGTAGATGAGCACTCTGCAGCCACCACAGAAGAGACACCCTTGTCCTTGGAGACAGGATTATCCGCTGATGCATCTGAAGATGCGATCCGGACCATTCGTCCAGCAGATCCCACTGAAAAATTCTTTCGTGAAATCTGCCGAATGGAATCGCTTCGTAAGAAGCCACCATTTTTCCCAGGACTCTTGTGCATTGATGCACTGACACTTGGCCTGGTTCTAGGAGGTTCCTAACTAGCTCGGATAACTCCCAGGCTTTCTCCTCCGGGAGAAACACCTTTTTCTGGACTGTGTCCAGAATCATCCCTAGTAACAGCAGACGTGTCGTCGGAATCAGCTGCGATTTTGGAATATTTAGAATCCACCCGTGCTGTCGTAGAACTACTTGAGATAGTGCTACTCCGACCTCCAACTGTTCTCTGGACCTTGCCCTTATCAGAAGATCGTCCAAGTAAGGGATAATTAAGACGCCTTTTCTTTGAAGAAGAATAATCATTTCGGCCATTACCTTGGTAAAGACCCGGGGTGCCATGGACAATCCAAACGGCAGCGTCTGAAACTGATAGTGACAGTTCTGTACCACGAACCTGAGGTACCCTTGGTGAGAAGGGCAATTTGGGACATGGAGGTAAGCATCCTTGATGTCCAGGGACACCATATAGTCCCCTTCTTCCTGGTTCGCTATCACTGCTCTGAGTGACTCCATCTTGATTTGAACCTTTATATGTAAGTGTTCAAAGATTTCAGATTTAGAATAAATCTCACCGAGCCGTCTGGCTTCAGTACCACAAATAGTGTGGAATAATACCCCTTTCCTTGTTGTAGGAGGGGTACTTTGATTATCACCTGCTGGGAATACAGCTTGTGAATTGTTTCCAATACTGCCTCCCTGTCGGAGGGAGACGTTAAAGCAGATTTCAGGAACCTGCGAGGGGGAGACGTCTCGAATTTCCAATCTGTACCCCTGGGATACTACTTGTAGGATCCAGGGGTCCACTTGCGAGTGAGCCCACTGCGCGCTGAAACTCTTGAGACGACCCCCCCCACCGCACCTGAGTCCGCTTGTACGGCCCCAGCGTCATGCTGAGGACTTGGCAGAAGCGGTGGAGGGCTTCTGTTCCTGGGAAGGGGCTGCCTGCTGCAGTCTTCTTCCGTTCCTCTACCCCTGGGCAGATATGACTGGCCTTTTGCCCGCTTGCCCTTATGGGGACGAAAGGACTGAGGCTGAAAAGACGGTGTCTTTTTCTGCGGAGATGTGACTTGGGGTAAAAAGGTGGATTTTCCAGCTGTTGCCGTGGCCACCAGGTCCGATGGACCGACCCCAAATAACTCCTCCCCTTTATACGGCAATACTGCCGTTTGGAATCTGCATCACCTGACCACTGTCGTGTCCATAAACATCTTCTGGCAGACATGGACATCGCACTTACTCTTGATGCCAGAGTGCAAATATCCCTCTGTGCATCTCGCATATATAGAAATGCATCCTTTAAATGCTCTATAGTCAATAAAATACTGTCCCTGTCAAGGGTATCAATATTTTCAGTCAGGGAATCCGACCAAGCCACCCCAGCGCTGCACATCCAGGCTGAGGCGATCGCTGGTCGCAGTATAACACCAGTATGTGTGTATATACTTTTTAGGATATTTTCCAGCCTCCTATTAGCTGGCTCCTTGAGGGCGGCCGTATCTGGAGACGGTAACGCCACTTGTTTTGATAAGCGTGTGAGCGCCTTTAATTTTCTATCGGGGGAGACCCACGCATCATCACACACTTCATTTAATTTATCTGATTCAGGAAAAACTACAGGTAGTTTTTTCACACCCCACATAATACCCTTTTTTGTGGTACTTGTAGTATCAGAAATATGTAACACCTCCTTCATTGCCCTTAACATGTAACGTGTGGCCCTAATGGAAAATACGTTTGTTTCTTCACCGTCGACACTGGAGTCAGTGTCCGTGTCTGTGTCGACCGACTGAGGTAATGGGCGTTTTAAAGCCCCTGACGGTGTTTGAGACGCCTGGACAGGTACTAATTGGTTTGCCGGCCGTCTCATGTCGTCAACCGACCTTGCAGCTTGTTGACATTATCACGTAATTCCCTAAATAAGCCATCCATTCCGGTGTCGACTCCCTAGAGAGTTACATCACCATTACAGGCAATTGCTCCGCCTCCTCACCAACATCGTCCTCATACATGTCGACACACACGTACCGACACACAGCAGACACACAGGGAATGCTCTGATAGAGGACAGGACCCCACTAGCCCTTTGGGGAGACAGAGGGAGAGTTTGCCAGCACACACCAAAACGCTATAATTTTACAGGGACAACCTTATATAAGTGTTTTCCCTTATAGCATCTTAATATGTAATAATATCGCCACAAAAATGCCCCCCCCCTCTCTGTTTTAACCCTGTTTCTGTAGTGCAGTGCAGGGGAGAGCCTGGGAGCCTTCCCACCAGCAGTTCTGTGAGGGAAAATGGCGCTGTGTGCTGAGGAGAATAGGCCCCGCCCCCTTTTCGGCGGGCTTCTTCTCCCGTTTTTCTGACAACCTGGCAGGGGTTAAATACATCCATATAACCCCAGGGGCTATATGTGATGTATTTTTAGCCAGCATAGGTACTTTCATTGCTGCCCAGGGCGCCCCCCCCAGCGCCCTGCACCCTCAGTGACCGTTGGTGTGAAGTGTGCTGAGAGCAATGGCGCACAGCTGCAGTGCTGTGCGCTACCTTAAGAAGACTGGGAAGTCTTCAGCCGCCGATTTCTGGACCTCTTCTCTCTTCAGCATCTGCAAGGGGGTCGGCGGCGCGGCTCCGGTGACCCATCCAGGCTGTACCTGTGATCGTCCCTCTGGAGCTAGTGTCCAGTAGCCTAAGAAGCCAATCCATCCTGCACGCAGGTGAGTTCACTTCTTCTCCCCTAAGTCCCTCGATGCAGTGAGCCTGTTGCCAGCAGGACTCACTGAAAATAAAAAACCTAACAAAACTTTTACTCTAAGCAGCTCTTTAGGAGAGCCACCTAGATTGCACCCTTCTCGGCCGGGCACAAAGATCTAACTGAGGCTTGGAGGAGGGTCATAGGGGGAGGAGCCAGTGCACACCACCTGATCCTAAAGCTTTTACTTTTGTGCCCTGTCTCCTGCGGAGCCGCTATTCCCCATGGTCCTGACGGAGTCCCCAGCATCCACTTAGGACGTCAGAGAAACTACAGGTAGTTTTTTCACACCCCACATAATACCCTTTTTTGTGGTACTTGTAGTATCAGAAATATGTAACACCTCCTTCATTGCCCTTATCATGTAACGTGTGGCCCTACTGGAAAATACGTCTGTTTCTTCACCGTCGACACTGGAGTCAGTGTCCGTGTCTGTGTCGACCGACTGAGGTAATGGCCGTTTTAAAGCCCCTGACGGTGTTTGAGACGCCTGGACAGGTACTAATTGGTTTGCCGGCCGTCTCACGTTGTCAACCGACCTTGCAGCGTGTTGACATTATCACGTAATTCCATAAATAAGCCATCCATTCCGGTGTCGACTCCCTAGGGGGTGACATCACCATTACAGGCAATTTCTCCGCCTCCACACCAACATCGTCCTCATACATGTCGACACACACGTACCGACACACAGCACACACACAGGGAATGCTCTGATAGAGGACAGGACCCCACTAGCCCTTTGGGGAGACAGAGGGAGAGTTTGCCAGCACACACCAAAACGCTATAATTTTACAGGGACAACCTTATAATAAGTGTTTTCCCTTATAGCATCTTAATATATTATAATATCGCCACACAAAATGCCCCCCCTCTCTGTTTTAACCCTGTTTCTGTAGTGCAGTGCAGGGGAGAGCCTGGGAGCCTTCCTAGCAGCGGAGCTGTGTAGGAAAATGGCGCTGTGTGCTGAGGAGAATAGGCCCCGCCCACTTTCCGGCGGGCTCTTCTCCCGGTTTTTCTGACAACCTGGCAGGGGTTAAATACATCCATATAGCCTCAGGGGCTATATGTGATGTATTTTTAGCCAGCATAGGTACTTTCATTGCTGCCCAGGGCGCCCCCCCCAGCGCCCTGCACCCTCAGTGACCGTTGGTGTGAAGTGTGCTGAGAGCAATGGCGCACAGCTGCCGTGCTGTGCGCTACCTTAAGAAGACTGGGAAGTCTTCAGCCGCCGATTTCTGGACCTCTTCTCTCTTCAGCATCTGCAAGGGGGTCGGCGGCGCGGCTCCGGTGACCCATCCAGGCTGTACCTGTGATCGTCCCTCTGGAGCTAGTGTCCAGTAGCCTAAGAAGCCAATCCATCCTGCACGCAGGTGAGTTCACTTCTTCTCCCCTAAGTCCCGCGTTGCAGTGAGCCTGTTGCCAGCAGGACTCACTGAAAATAAAAAACCTAACAAAACTTTTACTCTAAGCAGCTCTTTAGGAGAGCCACCTAGATTGCACCCTTCTCGGCCGGGCACAAAAACCTAACTGAGGCTTGGAGGAGGGTCATAGGGGGAGGAGCCAGTGCACACCACCTGATCCTAAAGCTTTTACTTTTGTGCCCTGTCTCCTGCGGAGCCGCTATTCCCCATGGTCCTTACGGAGTCCCCAGCATCCACTTAGGACGTCAGAGAAACAAATACACAAATAAAATAATGGTTTTGTATGTCCTTCATGATGCTGGACACTGCAGGCATAAGGAATACATAAACACTGGGTAAACAAAACTAGTAACCCATTATAGTAACAGGTAGTTAGAATGGCAATTTTAGGCTGGGTCAAATTAATAATGGGGCTGATAGGGCTACAGCCCAGGCTTCAACTTTGAAACAGGCCAAAGGCGGATTGGCCACAAGAGTTACAGGTAGCCTCAAGGGGCTGCTCAGAAAAAGCCTGGCCTGTTGTAGTTTTCCTTCAGCTATTTTTTACTTTTTAAATTTCTTTATCAGGTGGGTGGTGTTAAAAGGTACATGTTTAGTTGCACACGTTTAATAAAGTTTGTTTTGTTATTTTAAAAAAAATGCTTTGCACCATTGAGGGCATGCAGCCTATTGCTATAGGGGACAGCCCCTACCTACATCTGGTGGCCCCTCCTACTCACGCTTCAGGATCAACATCGTGCTGACTAAACTATTGGAAAGCTTCAGGAGCAGTGACCAGGAGCAATGCCATTTCTGTCGATACAAGATTGAGCCACTTGCTAGACACCAGGGGCAAAGACATATCTCCGTATCTCCTTTTGAGAGTACCCCACTACAAAAAGTACCACTCTTGACTCAAGCTTCAACAGAAATACTATAGAAGTACTGTACAAGTGGTCACATCTGTTGACACCTGTCAGCAAGACTGCTAGCCATTTATGAGCTGGTGAGAAAGTTTTTGTACTAATGCTACTTGTAAATGATTAGGTTATAAAGCTTTTAAACCTTGCAGAAAGGCAATACTATTAACCAGCCAACATCGAACATTTACTATTGATTTAATGCTGGAGCAGGTTAGGGGATCTAAAGTGTTTACTTGCTCAGCTTTCCAGGAAGCGAATAGTTGTAAATAAAAAAAATTCCGAAACTGTATTTCACTCTGTTGCTGTACTCTAGCTCTCAACTTCTTCAGCACCTTGTCCATTCTCCTTCTTACTCCCCACCTTCACTTGGCCTCATCCTTTTTTCCACTCTTATCCACTCCAATCAGCTTTTTTGCCATGTGCGATTGAGTCTCTGAATCTGCATATGAAGTGCTAGATGTGCTTTATTTTCTTTCATCTACTTGTCGAGAGAATTAGGTGGTTGGAAGGAGGCTCAATGCTCTGCCCTTCTATGATGTGGACCATGGGGGTAATTCAGAGCTGATCTCTGTTGTGCAAATTCGCAAGGCAGCTGACTATCGATCAACTGCGCATGCGTACGGACCGTAGGCCAAACTGTGAAAAAATCCGGCGCCTTTTTTTTATTGCTAGGCGTATGCAAGTTGATTGACAGGAAGCGGACTTTTGGGGGTGGTAACTGGCCGTTTCTGGGAGTGTCAGGAAAAACGCAGGCATGCCCAAGTGTTTTCAGGGAGGGTGTGTGACATGAGCTCCGGCCCTGAACAACCTGTTTCTACCACACTGTAGGAGTAGGTCCTGGGCTACGCACAGACTGGAAAAAACATTTGATGGTGAGTGAGTTGCGAACGGATTGCAGCTGACCGGCGTTTGCAAAACTTTTCGCACGGTGGATGCAGACTTGCACGGGGAATGTATTCACTCTGTCTGGGCGGCGACCAGCTTATTGCAAACCTCTGCAAATTCGCAGAGAAGCGATCTGGTCCGAATTAGGCCCCATGTCCACACAGAAATGGACACTCCTGCTCCAGTGGGATGGCGCTTCTCACAAAAGCCCCTTGAATATATTCAGCTCCTAGCCTATTTGGTCCTAAATCAGTCCATGCCTTAAGGTCTAAAATGCTCAGAACTGGAATATAATTATGCTGTATACATACTAACTGTGATCACATTAGTGAGTCCCATAACAATGCCTCTAACCATGACTGTCCCAAGCCTATTCATTGTAAACTTAAAAATATGAGTTACAACTACACTGGCTTAACACTTAACACTATAAAATCAGAACCCATGAGAAATGACCTTAACAAAACAGCTTTTCAGTAAAAAAGTAATCTAACATACAGTATTACTAAATAAATGTAAAAATATATTATCATGAAAATAGAGTTCTACTGCCATGCCTCTACAGAGAACTACTGGAGAGAGCTAGATGAACCACCCCTCTAGGGTTCTCCTTTTTTATACGTATGGAACAGCATTAAGAGGATGTCCATAAGGGGACAACTCCTTTAAACCATTTGTTCCAGAATGTACTATTAAATCAAATGCTAAATGGAGAAAATAATGTAACCTAATCTGAGAACATGTATCCAGTCCTTTGTACCATACATAGTATAGCATTTTGGAACTTTTCTATTATTAAAAACATGAATTACTGTACTGAGCTTCCAGTTATAAACAAGACAAATTATGGTAATTACAGTACAAAATGCCATGGGGAAGATGCATCAAATCATCTAAATAGTGGAGAAGTGGACAAGTGGAGAAATTGCCCATAGCAACCAACCAATCAGTCTCTAGCTAGCACTGATCAAGTACATATTATAAAATGATAGGTAAAAGCTGATTTGGTTGGTATAGGCAATTTGTCGATTCTTTAGAAGGCTCAATATATCTTCCCCTATATCCCAGAAATTCAAGCACGCACACTGATCATTAACACACTCCAATGTAAAAGGTCTACACTAGTTAAAAATATTTAAATTCTCTGTTGGACCCTACTGGAAAGATTCATCAAAGTTCAGAGAGAGAGAGATAAAGTGGAGATAAAGTACTAACCAATCAACTACTGTCATTTTATATGCTGGATTTGAAAAATGACAGTTATGAGCTTATTGATTGGTATTTTATCTCCAAGCTTTGATAAATCTTCATTATATCATGAGTAATATGTGCATAATATACAGATACAACATTATACAGTCAATAAACTAATAAAAGTGTATCAGGTGAAGATAAAATAAAACTCTTGTATCAAACATTCAGAACTGTGGGGTCTACGTGCTAAGCCTTGGAGAGAGATAAAATAAGATTTTAAACCTACTGGTAAATCTTTTTCTCCTAGTCCGTAGAGGATGCTGGGGACTCCGTAAGGACCATGGGGTATAGACGGGCTCCGCAGGAGACATGGGCACCTAAAAGAACTTTCTAGTATGGTGTGCACTGGCTCCTCCCTCTATGCCCCTCCTCCAGACCTCAGTTAGAGAACGGTGTCCAGAGGAGATGGACAATACGAGGTCAGGATTTTGTTAATCTAAGGGCAAGATTCATACCAGCCCACACCAATCATACCATATAACCTGGAATACACCTAAC
Organism: Pseudophryne corroboree; assembly: GCF_028390025.1. Lineage (NCBI taxonomy): Eukaryota > Metazoa > Chordata > Amphibia > Anura > Myobatrachidae > Pseudophryne > Pseudophryne corroboree. Next base: position 661,949,313 of record NC_086446.1, read on the forward strand.
CAGTTAACAGTATGAACAAACAACAGTATCGGTCCAAGACCGATTCTAACTGTAACATAACCCTTATGTAAGCAATAACTATATACAAGTCTTGCAGATTTTCCGCACTGGGACGGGCGCCCAGCATCCTCTACGGACTAGGAGAAAAAGATTTACCGGTAGGTTTAAAATCTTATTTTCTCTTACGTCCTAGAAGATGCTGGGGACTCCGTAAGGACCACGGGGTTTATACCAAAGCTCCCAATCGGGCGGGAGAGTGCAGATGACTCTGCAGTACCGACTGAGCAAATGCTAAGTTCTCATCAGCCAGGGTATCAAACTTGTGGAATTTAGCAAAAATGTTTGACCCCGACCAAGTTGCTGCTCTGCAAAGCTGTAATGCAGAGACGCCCCGGGCAGCCGCCCAAGAAGAGCCCACCTCCCTAGTGGAATGGGCCTTTACTCAATGCGGTAACAGCAATCCAGCTGTAACATAAGCCTGCTGAATCGTGTTACAGATCCAGCGAGCAATAGTCTATGCTTCGAAGCAGGCGCGCCAATCTTGTTGGCAGCATACAGGACAAACAATGCATCTGTTTTCCTAATTCTAGCCGTCCTGGCTACATACATTTTTAAGGCCCTGACTACATCCAGGGACATGGAATCCTCCAAGTCACTCGTAGCCACAGGCACCACTATAGGTTGGTTCATATGAAATGAAGACACCACCTTGGGTAAAAATTGAGGACGAGTCCTCAATTCCGCTCTATCCACATGAAAAATCAAGTAAGGGCTCTTGTAAGACAAGGCCGCCAATTCTGACACACGCCTCGCAGATGCCAAAGCCAACAACATGACCACCTTCCAGGTGAGAAATTTTAACTCCACCGTTTTAAGGGGTTCAAACCAGTGTGATTTAAGGAACTGCAACACCACGTTCAGGTCCCATGGTGCCACTGGGGGCACAAAAGGAGGCTGGATGTGCAGTACTCCTTTTACAAAAGTCTGGACTTCTGGAAGAAAAGCCAATTCCTTCTGAAAGAATATTGACAAAGCCGAATCTGTACACTCCTGTCTGTAGGAAGTGGAGAAAACGACCCAGATGGAAATCTTCCGTAGGAGCATTCTTGGTTTCACACCAAGAGACATATTTCCGCCAGACACGGTGATAATGTTTTGCCATCACCTCCTTCCTAGCCTTTATTAGAGTAGGTATGACCTCCTCCGGAATACCCTTCTCCGCTAGGATCCGGCGTTCAACCACCATGCCGTCAAACGTAACCGCGGTAAGTCTTGGAACAGACAGGGCCCCTGCTGTAACAGGTCCTCTCTTAGAGGAAAAGGCCAAGGATCTTCTGTGAGCATCTCCTGAAGATCTGAGTACCAGGCCCTTCGAGGCCAGTCTGGAACAATGAGTATTGTCTGTACTCTTTTTCGTCTTATGATCCTCAACACTTTTGTGATGAGAGGAAGCGGAGGAAACACATAGACCGACTGGAACACCCATGGCATTACCAGAGCGTCTACTGCTATTGCCTGAGGGTCCTGGGACCTGGCACAATACCTCCAAAGCTTCTTGTTGAGGCGTGACACCATCATGTCTATTTGAGGAACTCCCCAGAGACCCACTATCTCTGCAAAGACTTCTTGATGAAGTCCCCACTCTCCTGGATGGAGATCGTGTGTGCTGAGGAAGTCTGCTTCCCAGTTGTCCACTCCCGGAATAAAGACAGCTGACAGAGCGCTTACGTGATTTTCCGCCCAGCGAAGAATCCTGGTGGCTTCCGCCATTGCGACTCTGCTTCTTGTCCCGCCTTGGCGGTTCACATGAGCTACTGCTGTGACATTGTCTGATTGAATCAGAACCGGTAGGTTGCGAAGAAGATTCTCCGCTTGTCGAAGGCCGTTGTATATGGCCCTTAGCTCCAACACGTTGATGTGTAGACAGGACTCCTGGTCTGACCATAGTCCCTGAAAATGTCTTCCTTGGGTGACTGCTCCCCATCCTCGGAAGCTCGCGTCCGTGGTTACCAGGATCCAGTCCTGAATGCCGAACCTGCGACCCTCTAGAAGGTGAGCACTTTGTAGCCACCATAGAAGAGACACCCTGGCCCTGGGGGACAGTGTTATTTTTTGATGTAATTGTAGATGGGACCCGGACCATTTGTCCAGAAGATCCCATTGAAATGTCCTTGCATGGAACCTGCCAAAGGGAATGGCCTCGTAAGTTGCCACCATTTTCCCCAGAACCCGAGTGCATTGATGAGCTGACACTCTTTTCGGTTTTAGTAGTTCTCGGACCATGTTCTGGAGGACCTTGACTTTTTCCAACGGGAGGAAAACTTTCTTTTGTTCCGTGTCCAGTATCATGCCTAGGAACGGTAGTCGAGTTGTCAGAACCAACTGTGACTTTGGTAGATTGAGAATCCACCCATGTTGTTGAAGCACTCTCTGAGAGAGACACGTTCTCCAGTAATTGCTCTCTTGATCTCGCTTTTATCAGGAGATCGTCCAAGTATGGGATAATTGTGACTCCTCGCTTGCGCAGGATCACCATTATTTCCGCCATTATCTTGGTGAAAATCCTCGGGGCCGTGGACAGCCCAAACGGCAACGTCTGAAACTGATAATGACAAACCTGTACCGCGAATCTCAGGTACTCCTGATGAGAGGGATATAAGGTGAAGGTAAGCATCCTTTATGTCCAGTGACACCATAAAATCCCCCCTTCCAGGCAGGCTATTACCGCTCAGAGCGATTCCATCTTGAATTTGAATCTTTTCAGGTACACGTTCAGGGATTTTAGGTTTAAAATGGGCCTGACCGAACCATCCGGCTTCGGAACCACAAATAGGGTTGAATAATACCCTTTTCCCTGTTGGCTCAGGGGAACTCTGATAATCACTCGCTGTTGACACAGCATTTGAATTGCAGCTAGCACTACTTCCCGCTCTGGGGTAGAAGCTGGTAAGGCAGACTTGAAAAATCGGAGTGGGGACACCTCTTCAAATTCCAGCTTGTAGCCCTGGGAGACTATTTCTATCACCCAAGGGTTCACGTCTGACTGAACCCAGACTTGGCTGAATAGTCGAAGGCGTGCCCCCACCTGTGCGGACTCCCGCAGGGGAGCCCCAGCGTCATGCGGTAGACTTAGCGGAAGCCGGGGAGGACTTCTGCTCTTGGGAACCAGCCGCAGCAGGTGTCCTCTTGCCTCTACCCTTACCTCTGGCGAGGAAAGAGGAGCCCCGACCTCTTCTGGAACTATGCGACCGAAAGGACTGCATCTGATATTGTGGGGGTTTCTTTTGCTGTTGGGGAACAAAAGGTAAAAAGGTCGACTTACCCACGGTAGCTGTAGAGATCAGGACCGCGAGGCAGTCCCCAAACAATACATCACCTTTGTAAGGTAAAACCTCCATATGCCTTTTTGAATCTGCATCCCCCGTCCATTGGCGGATCCATAAGGCTCTTCTTGCCGAAATAGCCATAGCATTGGCTCTTGAACCCAGTAAACCAATGTCTCTTTGAGTGTCCCTCATATATAAGACTGCGTCCTTAATAGGAGCTAATGTTAACAAAATTGTATCCCTATCTAGGGTATCAAGGTCAGCTGACAGTGTATCCGTCCAAGCTGCTACTGCACTACATACCCATGCCGACGCAATCGCCGGTCTAAGCAAAGTACCAGTATGAGTGTAGATAGACTTTAGTGTAGTCTCTTGCCTGCGGTCCGCAGGATCCTTGAGGGCCGCTGTGTCAGGGGACGGTAGCGCCACCTTCTTGGAAAGGCGTGTTAAGGCTTTGTCCACTGTGGGAGAGGATTCCCAACGTACCCTGTCCTGTGTAGGGAAAGGGTACGCCATAAGAACCCTTTTGGGAATCTGCAGTTTCTTATCTGGAGTTTCCCATGCTTTTTCACATAACTCATTAATTTCATGGGAAGGAGGAAAGTTTATAACTTGTTTCTTTCCCTTAAACATGTGTATCCTCGTGTCGGGCACCGAGGGCTCATCGGTGATATGTAACACATCTTTTATTGCAATAATCATGCACTGAATACTTTTTGTCACCCTGGGGTGCAATCTTGCTTCATCATAGTTGACACTGGAATCAGAGTCTGTGTCGGTATCTGTGTCCCTTATTTGTGAGAAGGGACGTTTCTGAGACCCCGACGGGTCCTGTGAGTCGGTATAATCCGTAGATTGATTACCTGCCGACGCACTGGACTCTGCTTTGTCCAGTCTTTTATGCAGTGAAGCTACACTAGCATTTAACATATGCCACATATCCATCCAATCCTGAGTCGGCACCGCCGACTGAGACACACCACTCATCTGTTCCACCTCCTCTTTGGATAAGCCTTCCGTTTCAGACATGCCGACACACGTACCGACACCCCACACACACTGGGATATAACTATAAGGGGACAATTCCCTAAAGAAGGCCCTTTGGAGAGACAGAGAGAGAGTATGCCAGTACAGACCAGCGCCAACTGACCCAGGAAAAAAAACACAGATAGCGCTTTTATATATAAATGTATATAGATTTCCCCACTCACTGCGCCTTAATTATGTGCCCCCCTCTCTTTTTTTTCAGCCCTCTGATGCTCAGCAGGGGAGAGTCCGGGGAGCCAGCGTTCTCTGCAGCCTCTGTGGAGAAAATGGCGCTGGTTAGTGCTGAGGGATCAAGCTCCGCCCCTCACGTGGCGGGCTTCGGTCCCGCTCGTGAATTTGAAAAAAAAAATGTCGGGGATCCGTAGTTTACTGCCTCCGCAGCCTAACTATACACTTTTTGCCTAAAACGAGGTTTATTGCTGCCCAGGGCGCCCCGCCCCCCTGCGCCCATCAGTGCCATGTGTGTGTAAGTGTGGGAGCAATGAAGTCTTCTGCCGCCTGATGTCTTCTTATGTCTGACATACTCACCCGGCTTCTTTTTTCTGGTATCTGTGCGGAGGATGGCGGCGCGGCTCCGGAACGAACCCCAGGGTGAGACCTGTGTTCCGACTCCCTCTGGAGCTAATGGTGTCCAGTAGGCTAAGAAGCAGAGCCCTTAACTCTTAAGAAGTGGGCCTGCTTCTCTCCCCTCAGTCCCACGATGCAGGGAGTCTGTTGCCAGCAGAGCTCCCTGAAAAACAAAATTCTTTTTACAGAAAACTCAGGAGAGCTCCCTGTAATGCACCCTATCTTCTCTGGGCACAAGATCTAACGGAGGTCTGGAGGAGGGGCATAGAGGGAGGAGCCAGTGCACACCATACTAGAAAGTTCTTTTAGGTGCCCATGTCTCCTGCGGAGCCAGTCTATACCCCATGGTCCTTACCCCAGCATCTTCTAGGACGTAAGAGAAAGTACCATTTAGTTAGCTCCTAACTGCCATGTTACAGGCTGTGTTTGAAAAATGACAGGAGCTGATTGGTTGGTACTTTATCTCTCTCTCTATTTTATCTCTCTGCAGGGCTTAGTACACAGACCCCCATGTATTGAATCATAGTGCAGTAACCCAGCCTCCATACATTTCTAATCACGGACCAGTGGCAGTAGTGCATGAAATACTAAATAAGTAAAAAAGTAGCAATTTTCTTTTTTTATTTACAAATTTAACCTTGCCCTTTACCCTCCCCGTTTACAAAAGTTACATTTCATTTTCAGTGAAAAGAAACAAATAGACTTTTTTTATTTTAAAGAAAGATTCATTCCTTTCTGTTTATAGCATAAATATCATATAAATCTTTTTACAATAAGGTCTTCATAAGCTTTACTCTTTATAGCATTCTGTGTTCCTTTCTTTTTATTACACCACATTAACCACTGGGACAAATTTCTTAGCACGTTTAAGCCCAGTGACCCCTGGAAACTTCTGTGGATTTCTCTGGCCCAAAAAAGGACACAATAGGTTATCTCTGGATCACATAAAAATAATTAGTAAAAAACATTCTCGCAGAATGGTATTTGGGCAGTCCCATATCCTGCAACTTTGTTTTAGCGCTACAAAAGTAATAAGGAATTAATCCCGAAGATCTACCTTGCCCATCCATTCTCTGCTAGACAGGAGTATGACCGAAATTAATATTCCTATCCAGCATAGAATGGATTTATTGTTCGTTTTTTTATTATTATTTTTTTTTTAGATCAATACAAAAAAATAATTCATTGTAAATATATAATATATATATTTATACATATTTTGAATATATTTACATTTATATCCAACAGCGACAATGCTGTATATGTGCTCTAGTGAAGGATCGAAGGGACGTGGGTGCAGGAATATAATAATTTCTCACAATATTACAAAATTAACAAGAAAGGCGAGAGAAGACGTGTATTGGCCTCGAGTCCATAGAAAACAAATGTGTAGACACCGTGTAGCGGACTTTGCCATGCCTGAAATGGCACTCAACATTCTCCTTTCACTGACCAGGCACATCTTTCTTCGGGTTTCTCCGCACGTGTTACCCAGGTGAGGTCCATGCCCTTCACCTGCCCTCTGAAGCCCACATTACCGGGATTTGCAAGAGAAAGTACAGTGGGGTCTGCCCTGTGTTCTCTTCCCACCTTGTGGGTGCTCTTTCATGGAAAGTTCCACATTCCCCAGCGTTCTGCAGGATGTGACAGTGTCATTGGCAGTCTTCAAAAGTGGACTGCAGAACGCAAGATGCCTCATGTTTTTACGCTGCCATTTACATGTTGAAATTTTGGGAGACAGGGTTCATGTGGCATAGGGTCAGGGGAAAATACAGAATCGTCACCAGATGATGATGCAGAGCAAGAGGAGTCCGGGAAGCTTGGAGAATACTGCTCCAGGGGGATGCTGAGGTCGAGGTATTCCTGAGGAAAAGGCAGGAGAATGAGAAATTAATTCCCTAGGCTTTGCAAGATCTACAAATATGATTAATAGTGCAAGCCATATACAGAATATTGAACTAATCTTGTAATCTCCGAGTGCCTGAGAAGAACTTCTGTCTTCTCTTACCTCATTGGTGGTTAATGTGAGGATTCGATCCAAGTCTTCCACCAGCTGTTTGAAGGTGGGCCTGTGAGAGGGAATGGCATGCCAGCAGTCTCTCATCATCATGTACCTGCCAAGAAAAGAACCGTGGTCAGGATGAACACACCAGGAGGACATACAGTATTATACTATTGTAGATCAACTCATTATTAGCATGTGCCAAGGCTGTTAATATATTTCCAGAAACCACTTTATTGCCTAACAACGGCCAGTAAAATTACACAGACAGGACAGAGAATATGTATGGGTCTGACAATTAAGTTTTCAAATTCGCAACCGCGTGCTTGCCGTAGCAGCACTGGACAGAAGAAACCTCAGTATGGTTTGATGACGTTGGCATATCAGCGTTTCACAGCTGTGTTGTTGTTGATTTACGGCAGTCTCTTCCTGAGTAGCGTCTATTATTGTCTGTGTTTTGGTGTGCAGTCGCGAGAATGTCGGAGTTTGAATTAGAGCAACGAACGAACTTTACATTTCTTGTTAAACTTGGCAAGCACGTAAGCAAAATCAGAGAGCTGTTAGTGCAAGTTTTCAGGGATATAAGGGGTCATTCTGACCCGATCGCACGCTGCAGATTATCGCAGCACAGCGATCGGGTCAGAACTGCACATGCACCTGCGCCGCAGTGCAGTTCGCTACGATCGCCTCTGTCGTGGGCGCGGTCCGGCCAACGCAGGCGTGGCCGAGCCGTGCGGGGGGCGGGCCGCAGCGGCTGCGTGACATCACACGCAGCCGCTGCGGGCCGGGGAGCGACGAGTAGCTCCCGGCCAGCGCGCTAAAGCGGGATAGCCCTGTGCTGGGCGTCCCCCCGCATGTCTATTGTCATGATCGTAGCCTTGCAAAATTTTGCAGGGCTACGATCAACTTGGAATGACCCCCATAGCTCTAAAGAAAACAACAGTTTACAAGTGGGTGAAAGTTTCTCTGAGGGAAGAAAAAGTGTCACCGACGATGTGAGATCACAACAGCCAGCAACGAGCAGAACTTAAGAAAACATTGCAAAAGTTTGTCAAATTGTGTGTGAAAATCTTTGAATGACTGTCAGGAGCATTGCAGAACAAGTGAACATCAACCAAGTTTAAGTACTGAAAAGGCTGTGTCTAAAAGTTAGACGGAAATGACCGAAACTTTTTGCCAACAACTAATGGATCTTGCATCACGACACTGTGCCTGCTCACACGGCACTGCCAGTAAGGGAGTTTTTAACTACTAAATGAATAACTGTGTTGGAACATCTCTTCCTATTCACCAGATCTAGCCCCCCGTGACTTTTTTCTGTTCCCGAAGATAAAGGAAATATTGAAAGGAAGGCATTTTGATGGCATCTGGAGACATGGCAGCTCTGAGGGCCATTCCACAAAACCAATTCCAAATTTTTTTTTGAAGAGTGGACTAGACGCTGGCATCAGGGCATAACTTCCCAAGAGAAGTACTTTAAAGGTGACCAGAGTGATATTCAGCAAAGTGGTATGTAGCACTTTCACCGCAATGACTTTGCAAACTTAATTGTAAGACCTTGTAAATGTATAGAGCTCAACAATATTCATTGATCAGAACGATGTAATAGGACACAGACCAATACCAAAGAAATGTGAAGAGACTATTCTTCTCACATGGGAAACATTTAAGTCACTAAACGGGAAACGCAGACATGACACAGTGGGGAAAAAAAATTAATTAAACAAATTCATATATTAACATATTTAAAAAACACACACTGAGAGGGGGTCATTCCGAGTTGTTCGCTCGCAAGCGGATTTTAGCAGATTTGCTCATGCTAAGCCGCCGCCTACTGGGAGTGAATCTTAGCATCTTAAAATTGCGAACGATGTATTCGCAATATTGCGATTACACACCTCGTAGCAGTTTCTGAGTAGCTTCAGACTTACTCGGCATCTGCGATCAGTTCAGTGCTTGTCGTTCCTGGTTTGACGTCACAAACACACCCAGCGTTCGCCCAGACACTCCCCCGTTTCTCCAGCCACTCCTGCGTTTTTTCCAGAAACGGTAGCGTTTTTCCCCACACGCCCATAAAACGGCCTGTTTCCGCCCAGTAACACCCATTTCCTGTCAATCACATTACGATCGCCAGAACGAAGAAAAAGCCGTGAGTAAAAATCCTAACTGCATAGCAAATTTACTTGGCGCAGTCGCAGTGCGGACATTGCGCATGCGCATTAAGCGGAAAATCGCTGCGATGCGAAGATTTTTACCGAGCGAACAACTCGGAATGACCCCCTAAGAATTAGATCCCATAAGATATGGGTATGGATCATCAGATCTACATTACTAAGGTCTACAGTCATTAGGTCAACCACTATAGGTCAATATGCATTAGATTGACAGGGTCAAAAGGTAGACATGACAAAAAGTAGACTGTAGGAAAGGTTGACAGTATCAAAAGGTCGACACATGAAAAAGTCAACATGTAAAAAGGTAGACACAAAAAAAGTTGACATAACATTTTTACATTTATTTGGTGTTTTTTGTGCCGTCAAAGAACGTGGATCATCAATTAGTGCACCGCTTCACGCACCATGCTTCGTATAAGGTGCCTCACTCCACTACCGCTGCGCTCAGCACAGGTTACTATTCCCTCCACTACCGCTGCGCTCAGCACAGGTTACTATTCCCTCCACTACCGCTGCGCTCAGCACAGGTTACTATTCACTCCACTACCGCTGCGCTCAGCACAGGTTACTATTCCCTCCACTACCGCTGCACTCAGCACAGGTTACTATTCCCTCCACTACCGCTGCGCTCAGCACAGGTTACTATTCCCTCCACTACCGCTGCGCTCAGCACAGGTTACTATTCCCTCCACTACCGCTGCGCACAGCACAGGTTACTATTCCCTCCACTACCGCTGCGCTCAGCACAGGTTACTATTCCCTCCACTACCGCTGCGCTCAGCACAGGTGACTATTCCCTCCACTACCGCTGCGCTCAGCACAGGTGACTATTCCCTCCACTACCGCTGCGCTCAGCACAGGTTACTATTCCCTCCACTACCGCTGCGCTCAGAACAGGTTACTATTCCCTCCACTACCGCTGCGCTCAGCACAGGTTACTATTCCCTCCACTACCACTGCGCTCAGCACAGGTTACTATTCCCTCCACTACCGCTGCGCTCAGCACAGGTTACTATTCCCTCCACTACCGCTGCGCTCAGCACAGGTTACTATTCCCTCCACTACCGCTGCGCTCAGCACAGGTTACTATTCCCTCCACTACCGCTGCGCTCAGCACAGGTTACTATTCCCTCCACTACCGCTGCGCTCAGCACAGGTTACTATTCCCTCCACTACCGCTGCGCTCAGCACAGGTTACTATTCCCTCCACTACCGCTGCGCTCAGCACAGGTTACTATTCCCTCCACTACCGCTGCGCTCAGCACAGGTTACTATTCCCTCCACTACCGCTGCGCTCAGAACAGGTTACTATTCCCTCCACTACCGCTGCGCTCAGCACAGGTGACTATTCCCTCCACTACCGCTGCGCTCAGCACAGGTTACCATTCCCTCCACTACCGCTGCGCTCAGCACAGGTTACTATTCCCTCCACTACCACTGCGCTCAGCACAGGTTACTATTCCCAACTATAGTTCACGTGGATGGTAAAGTATGAAACATTTTATTGAAATGCTAAAAATCCCTACAAAAAGCCGTGTCAACCATATGTGTATCGACAATGTGATGACCATTTGCACCTGTCGATCTTTTGAGAGTTAGGTATAATAATAACCAATCACAAATCTGATAATGTAACTGTGCCCCTGGGATATATTTATGATGTCCAATGTTAAGGGGGGTACACACGTAGAGATGTATGCTGAGCGATCTATCACAGACCGCTCAGCACACATCTCACCCCCCACTCAGAATGATGTGTGCTGAGTGGAGGGGGGCGCTCACTTCACAGCTGTGAAGTGAGCGACCTGACTAGATTGTGCCTGCATGGGGCCAATCTAGTGTCAGCAATAGCGATGTACAGGGCAATATATATATATATATATATATATATATATATATATATATATATATACACGGAGCGATGTGTGCTTCTTTTTAAGCAATCTAGTCAGATTGCTTAGAAATGAAGCAAAAAACGCTACGTGTGTACCCCCCTTTAGAGTGTATATAGTATTTGGAATGGGGGGGAGATAATACGGCATCATATATAAATATAGTCATAAGAATGTTTGTGGTTATGAATATACTGGCCTCTGTAATATATACCACCTATCAGACCAGATGGACCCCTCAATTCTGGCCAGTAACTGCTATTATTCTCGCACCCCACAGAGGGTAATTAGCAGTGTTTGGCGATGGCACATCATAATGAAACCGGAAATTGGTGATAAATGGCTTTCTATCATGGAAGAAATAAAGTGCAGCCATAACACTAGTCCTTACAGTTCATTGGTGCAGTTGGCTGGCTTGTCCATCCGATGACCTTCTTTCAGCAATTTGAAAAGTTCCTCAACGGGGATGCCAGGGTACGGAGAACCTCCCAGAGTGAAGATCTCCCACATTAAGACACCAAACGACCAGCTGTAAGGAGCAAGAGAAAATAAACACACATTAACACACCATACATCCAGCTGTAGGGAGCAGGAGAAAATAACACTTTTTTCTTTACACATAACCTGTAATCCAGTGGTTACCAAACTGGATTGGTGGTCCAGGACCAACTCAAACTATATATGATCAATGTAAGAAGCAACACTCTTACATTGTGGATGTCAATCAAAAATATGTGGACAAACGGAAGTGAATCCTGTACCTCACCACATAACTGAACCTAAGTATGACATATACAACACAATTTACTTAATTTAATATGTTTTTCTAAATACAATAATAAAATTTTGTCCTGGGGTGCCATGAAAACATTTCTGATACTCTATGGTACTGTGATTCAGAAGAGTTTGGGAACCACTGGCGTAATCTATTCTCTGTTACACTAAAACGACCGTTTCCCAGCATCAGACCACGCAGCTACTGATGGACCAGGGATGTCGGCAAACCACTTGCAGCATTAAGTTACTTTTTAATGGTCTGTGTGCAGGAGATCTATAACCCAACAACATGGATATATGTAAATTAAACCATGACTTACACATCACTTTGATGAGTGTATACCCGGTCAAAAAGTGCTTCTGGAGCCATCCACTTAACAGGAAGCCGGCCCTGGAAAAAACCCAGAAAGAACAAGACGCTAAAACAGTGCAGATTCTAATACACAGTAAAGCAGTTTTTCCTTTGTAGATTTTGAACCTTGTTGTAAATTTTAGGATTTTAGGTTCATGAACTAGAGCATAGTTTCAGAATATTGAAATTCTAGCTCCGCAACATAGCACTCAGAAAACGGACACCTCAAAACATTTAAACACTGTAGTATTAAATGTTTACTATATATATATATATATATATATATATATATATATATATATATATATATATATATATACATATATACCAAACAGAAACAGCCCGGCACTCCACTCCAAAATATAGCAACTGCTGCGGTGCCCTCCGTATACAAAATCCCGGATAAACAGGCAGGATGGTGTGGGCGGCACTGGCCGTCTGGCCCTGAGGACGGGGTTTGGTCCTCGAAACATGTTAGCCCAATAAAGTATTTTCTTGTGACGCTGTGAAGCCTGCATTGAGTGCCGCCCACACCATCCTGCCTGTATATCTATCTATATATATATATATATATATATATATATATATATATATATATATATATATATCTATATCTATATCTATATATCTATCTATATCTATATCTATATCTATCTATCTATATCTATATCTATATATCTATATATATATATATATATCTATATATATATATATCTATATATATATATCTATATATATATATCTATATATATATCTATCTATATCTATAGATATATATCTATAGATATATATAGATAGATATAGATATATAGATATATAGATATATATATATATATATATATATATATATATATATATATATATGCACACACACACACACACACACACATATACACAGGTTGAGTATCCCTTATCCAAAATGCTTGGGACCAGAGGTACTTTGGATATGGGATTTTTCCATATTTTGGAATAATTGCATACCATAATGAGATATCATGGTGATGGGACCTAAATCTAAGCACAGAATGCATTTATATTACATATACACCTTATACACACAGCCTGAAGGTAATTTTAGCCAATATTTTTAATAACTTCGTGCATTAAACAAAGTGTGTGTAGATTCACACAATTCATTTATGTTTCATATACACCTTATACACACAACCTGAAGGTCATTTAATACAATATTTTTAATAACTTTGTGTTTTAAACAAAGTTTGAGTACATTGAGCCACAGAAAACAAAGATTTCACTATCTCACTCTCACTCAAAAAAGTCCGTATTTCGGAATATTTGGATATGGGATACTCAATCTGTATATAAATATATATATATATATATACATATACACACACACACACACATACATACATACATACATACATACATACACACTGTTCAAAAAAATAAAGGGAACACTTAAACAACACAATGTAACTCCAAGTCAATCACACTTCTGTGAAATCAAACTGTCCACTTAGGAAGCAACACTGATTGACAATTAATTTCACATGCTGTTGTGCAAATGGAATAGAGAACAGGTGGGAATTATAGGCAATTAGCAAGACACCCCAATAAAGGAGTTGTTCTGCGGGTAGTGACCACAGACCACTTCTCAGCTCCTATGCTTTCTGGCTGATGTTTTGGCCACTTTTGAAAGCTGGCAGTGCTTTCACTCTAGTGGTAGCATGAGACGGAGTCTACAACCCACACAAGTGGCTCAGGTAGTGCAGCTCATCCAGGATGGCACATCAATGCGAGCTGTGGCAAGAAGGTTTGCTGTGTCTGTCAGTGTAGTGTCCAGAGCATGGAGGCGCTACCAGGAGACAGGCCAGTACATCAGGAGATGTGGAGGAGGCCGTAGGAGGGCAACAACCCAGCAGCAGGACCGCTACCTCCGCCTTTGTGCAAGGAGGAACAGGAGGAGCACTGCCAGAGCCCTGCAAAATGACCTCCAGCAAGCCACAAATGTGCAAGTGTCTACTCAAACGATCAGAAACGGACTCCGTGAGGGTGGTATGAGGGCCCGATGTCCACAGGTGGGTGTTGTGCTTACAGCCCAACACCGTGCAGGACGTTTGGCATTTGCCAGAGAACACCAAGATTGGCAAATTCGCCACTGGCGCCCTGTGCTCTTCACAGATGAAAGCAGGTTCTCACTGAGCACGTTACAGAGTCTGGAGACACCAAGGAGAACGTTCTGCTGCCTGCAACATCCTCCAGCATGACCAGTTTGGCAGTGGGTCAGTAATGGTGTGGGGTGGCATTTCTTTGGGGGGGGCCGCACAGCCATCCATGTGCTCGCCAGAGGTAGCCTGACTGCCATTAGGTACCGAGATGAGATCCTCAGACCCCTTGTGAGACCATATGCTGGTGCGGTTGGCCCTGGTTTCCTCCTAATGCAAGACAATGCTAGACCTCATGTGGCTGGAGTGTGTCAGCAGTACCTGCAAGACGAAGGCATTGATGCTATGGACTGGCCCGCCCGTTCCCCAGACCTGAATCCAATTGAGCACATCTGGGACATCATGTCTCGCTCCATCCACCAACGCCACGTTGCACCAAAAACTGTCCAGGAGTTGGCGGATTCTTTAGTCCAGGTCTGGGAGGAGATCCCTCAGGAGACCATCCCCTACCTCATCAGGAGCATGCCCAGGCGTTGTAGGGAGGTCATACAGGCACGTGGAGGCCACACACACTACTGAGCCTCATTTTGACTTGTTTTAAGGACATTACATCAAAGTTGGATCAGCCTGTAGTGTGTTTTTCCACTTTAATTTTGAGTGTGACTCCAAATCCAGACCTCCATGGGTTAATAAATGATAATTTTTGTGTGATTTTGTTGTCAGCACATTCAACTATGTAAAGAACAAAGTATTTAAAAAGAATATCTCATTCATTCGGATCTAGGATGTGTTTAGTGTTCCCTTTATTTTTTTGAGCAGTGTGTGTGTGTGTGTGTGTGTGTGTGTGTGTGTGTGTGTGTGTGTGTGTGTGTGTGTGTGTGTATATATTTGAATATCATGCAGAGAGACATAACAGAATGCTCTACCTATGTCTGCCACACAACAACTAAAGATAGAGACTTACATTTGTTGTTTTTTTATAATAATCTATATTGTTGACATCTCTCGCCAGGCCGAAGTCGGCAATCTTCATGACATTGCTCTCAGTGACCAGCACGTTCCTAGCAGCGAGATCCCGGTGGATACACTTTAATGGAGTGAAAGAATTACAGGACAAAATTAGCTCATGGAAATCCATATTAGACGATATATTAGATATAGGTTCTTACGCACTCCTTTGTAGGCAGCCAATCCTGAAAGTCCATTTTATTCAACCCAAATAAGTATACCAAATTTAAACTTTAAAATGGACTTGCTTTAAATGTGACCTCGCTCTGTTATGGTTATTTTCAATTATACTTAGTAAGATTTTGTTGCTGCTTGATGGTGGGAAAAAAGCAGCTTTTGGAAAAGCTTTTTAAATACCTCTGAATACCTACACACTCACTCAGCTGACCTAGATCATGTGACCTATATCAGAGAGGCTACTCTGGTATTTTCACATCCCCACCCTTCCCAATCTCTGACTTAATCACCTAACCAGGCAGCCAATAGATTTGTCTGATCGCATACAGTTTGGAAACTCTCAAAGTCTTTATGCGGCAAAGTAAAATACTATTTCTATGACGAGGCACTTCTATCATTTTTTTTGTGTATACAGCTTTGTGGCAGATTGGTCTCTTTTCTTTTTTCCCTTTTAAAGATAATGCTCAGGTACATAGTTTGCTCAATGCAACGGATTACAATTATTACTAGCAGTAATGACCCTACTTTGCCAGCAGTCCTCTATTATGGAGCAGCTGTGAAACAGAACGCCCAGGTACAATTCACTCTTAATATACCTTCTGTGACGCCAAGTACTCCATGCCCCTGGCCAGCTGATAAGTACATGATACCAAGTCCTTGAAAGTCATCTGTTCTCCGGGTACCCTGTTAATGTCATAGGAGTATTCCATCTCTATGGGGCGCCGGGCCCTTAGGTACTCCCGCAGATTCCCCTTAGCAGCATATTCTACAATTACGTATAAAGTACCTGCAAACAAACAACATTGCTGCTTCAGAATAAGTCACACACAGCACTACAACAGCGCAAGGCACCGAATGACTGAGTTTACCGATAAGCCTCTGTTATATGGGTCAGACACATAGACAGTCACTAAACTTGTTTATTAAAATGACACAGACAGTCGCTAAACTGTATCTTAATAACAGGCTGGAGATGAAACTGAAAGGTTGCAGAAGTCACCATTAGCCCCTGAATACTAGGTGTATATACACAGGCTGCATTCCATCTCTATACAGTGCTGCAGGGTATTTGTTACTCTCTCGCGCTGGTGACCTGCACATGTCCTGTAATTACTTGTGGCATAATTAGAGACTTGCTCAGCATCATCTCTGTCTTTAAGGAACTTACCTCCTTGGGTGCATGCACCCAGCAAGTTAATGATGTTTTTATGTTTTCCGATCATTTTCATCATCTCCATCTCAGAGGCCAGGTCTGATAGGTCTTTCTCCGTGGCGTCATCTGTACGGAGAGAACCCCAAGCATGACTCAAGCGAAGCACAACCTACTTATCTCTACAACAAAATATAAATGCGGCAGATCTATTATAAAGATTATTTTATGTCTGTGTATATTCTTTTCGAAACAAATTATGCCGACATATGTATAAATGTGTGTACACGTGGTGGGTTTGGATGTCTTAGCTTCAGTGTCATTAAAAATAAACCACGCATAAGAAATTATGGGGTCTATTCATGAAGCAGTGAAAAGACTGGAGAGGTTGCTCATGGCATCCAATCAACTTTGAAGCAACATTTATCAAGTGCATTCTATAAAATTGTATTATGCAGCAGCTGACTGGTTGCCATGGGCAACTTCTCCACTGCTTCATGAATAGACCCCAATGTACCACCCATACCGTAACGTATTCTGTATATTAGACGCCATCTTGGATTTCAGCAACCTGTATAAATGCTTACCATATCATGCTTATATACGGTCACAGAACCCCTCAGTGACTTCTAAAATTCATAGAATTTACATTAGAAAGTATAGTTATATACATAGAGATTTTCCATGAATCCCGCCTAGGTATATTGCTGGTGACGCACTACAATTATAGCCAACGATATCAGGCAATTGGTTCATCATGTGAATGGGCTGAATAGGTTAACAATGCCAGATAACGATCCTTTGGAAAAAATGGAATATATATGTACAATGTTAATAATTGTGGTCGGAATAGGATCACAGACAGCCCCTATCAGCCCATATGGTGTGGTCATTCTTCATATTACACTACGGTGAGATGTATCAAAGTTTGGAGAGAGATAAAGTACTAACCAATATCAATATGCAGTAGCATGATCATATTTGTAGTTTATATGAAATGTCTATTATTGTGGATGGAAAACTTTGGCCACTGCCGGTTGAGAAAAGTTTTGGGCAAGAGAGAGCAAATATATATATATATATATATATATATATATATATATATATATATACATACATACATACATACATACATACATACATACATACACATATATATATATATATATATATTCATTCCATGTATCTCATGATAGATTTCAGAAGTTTGAATGCACCACACTAGGCATGAAGCGGAATAATATAATATATAGAGTAGGTAGTCATAACTAAAACTTAGCAGCAGAAAAAAATTTACACTTTTAGTTGTTAAGTTTTATTTATATGTGTGACTCATGTTACAACAGACTGGACATAGGAACTTATATATTTATAGGCCATAGGGACAAAGGGACTTATATATTTAATTAAACCTGCTCTCCTTATTATCTTTAAAATATGATTGATAGTATATCTACTTATAAGACCCTAAACTTATTATTGACACACAAAACAAAAAACTGAATGTTACCCAAACCATACTTTAAAGTAATTTTGACATGTGACTCGTGTTACATTTCTGTCCCCAGTCAAAGGGCTATGACGCAATTTTCTCAAACCTGTAGAATCCACGTGAATGAATCAGTGCAGGCCTGTTTATTTACCTGATTACCTGTGAAGATGTATAAAATATTTCATCTGGTGATGATGGCCATATAAAACTACATTTATAAAATATGTGGAAATTAACCGTTTTTGCATCCACATCAACAACTTCCATATATGTTCAATGTTTACACATGCAGAAAATCGATACGCGATAAATATTTCAATTTTCAGTTATCACACAATATACTACGGATCTCTTCGTAGCATAAATATACTACATGTGAAATGTAATTTTCATGTATTGTGTCGTATATTTCATGGAATGACCCGAATGTATGTATTTGAATACACATAATGTATCTACAGCGTCAGGGAAGGGAGAGAAGAGAGCCATGCTCCTCCCCTATTACCTTTCAACATCTTCAATGCAACAGTCACAGACTCCTTGGGGCGGTCTTTGTCAATCCCAAGAGCCTCTGCCATAACCACTTGACCAAAACAGCCCTCGCCAAGGGGTTTACCCAGTGTCAGCCTGCGGACATGAGCAATAAACAGTAAATGCTACAACATCAATACAAGTTCCTCAGTGTATCAAAGAAACAGAGTAGAATATTCAGTGCAACATTCAGATTGCTCGTTGCAAGGCTGCACGTAGCAGAAACTTAGACTATAGGGATTGCCAGGTTTAATAAAGCATACACTCCCTTTATAATCTCTTAGATGCATTTATAGATTTTTTTTTTCTCCAGATTTCAAAATGCATAATAAAGCTTCAGTCATAGAACAGATATAGAAGGCATGTGCAGAAAGACTTACTTGTCTCGTGGGAACTCCCACTTCGGGTCATGAGGCAGCTCGTACTCAGACACATTTGGTAGCAGCACGGTATCGGCACTGGACAGCAGTCGTGTAGTGATCCTCACCAGCGGCGTGGTGGAGTTCATGGAGGAGCTGGAATCAGCTGACACCTACAAGAGCAAGCAGTCATGTGACATGCGTCCAGTGGCAGCAGCACTATGAAAATCCCAAAGCCAGCTCACCATGTGCCAACCAAATTCATGTTTCCAAGAGTACTAGGGGTATATTTACTAAAGTGTGGGTTTTTAGAAGTGGAGATGTTGCCCATAGCAACCAATCAGAGTCTACTTATCAGTTATCTAACAGGCTTTAGAAGAAAATAGCTAGAAGCCGATTGGTTATGGGCAGAGTCTCCACTTCTAAAAACCTGCACTTTATTATACCCCTAAGTGTCTACTCAGATGATATATATGTAGGTATTAAATACAACCATATAAACAAAAGCTAATCCATTCATTATGCAAAATTAATTGAAATGATTTTTTTGTTAACCCAATGTACCCTTAAGTCCAACAACTCTAATGCTGCTTTCACATCGCAAAACCTGCTTTTGAAACGGTTCTTGAAACGGTTCTTAAAATGGGTCTGAGCAGTTAAACCCCCTTCACATCGCATGTTGTAACCAGTATATTACCATTTCATTACCGTTTTGGTACCTTTCACACTGAACCCGTTTCACCCATAGAAAACAGTGGTTGTCATTATAAATGTACTTTTCTGGCCCACACATTATTATTATTATTAATTAATTATTAATAATTTGGATAGTCGTAAGATGGAACCCAGCAGCTTGAAGCATTTTAACCATGTTTTTATATATGAGTGCATCCTTGACTGTCCCAGTTATTTGTCTGCAGATTTCCTCATCCTCTCTGATTCTTAGCAGCTCTCTCACCTCTTCATCACTCCAAGTTGCCATTGTATAATATATTTGCAGTAAGAAAACGCTTCTAAACCCACTCATGTGTCTGATGTGTTTTTCCTACAGCTTCCTGCTTCTGCCTGGTGACATCACACATGGAGACAGCCTATCACCTCCTGTGGCTTGGAAATACCATTTCAGAGCCTTTCACACTGCACAGTGAAATGGTTTTGAACCGGGTAGGACCCTGCTTTTTACCCATTTCAAAATACCAGTATTTTGAAAACGGTAAATTCAAGGTGGCCCTTTCACATCGCAGCTAGACCCGTTTAGGAAGGCTGAAAAATCGGCAATTTACCGGGTTATAGCTGCGGTGTGAAAGGGGTATTAGCTTTTCCCATTTCTAGCTTGTGTACTTGTAGAACTCTTTCAGCTATGGACTGCTTCAGTTCACCCTAATGAGTAACTATCCTGGACTATTTCACTTTATATTTTAGCTACTAGTAGCTGTAGGGTCTGTCGGTCCTTTCTACACTCTCAGATTCAGAAAACATGTTCAGGTTTCAGGCGTACTATCGCACTGTGTTTTGGCGCCTCACTACTGCCTGCGTGGCTAAACTGCTGTTTGTTACATGTGGCGCTTCCAGCCCATATCAGGATTACCTGTTACTGCTGCCCTTTAAAAAAGAAAAACAACACATGGACGGTAAACGAGTTCAGGTAGATACCTGAAACCCATCCAGAGTCATGCAGAAATGTAACTCCATCAACAGCGTACATTCTAATTTAGCAAAAACCATTATACAATAAGGAGAACTTCACATAAGCAGTGTAAACAAGTGCATATAGTCTTAAATTCTGTTTTAAAACAGGTGGCAGATGAGCACAGCCGGAACATAGTATGAAAGAGAGTGAAAATGGGTTCTCCATCTCCGAAATCCCGATGGATCCTCAATACTTCGAACACAATGTCCTGGGACACTTGGATGTTGGGGGTGTAAGTCTCTACACGTTGTATGCGATCGATTATTTGCCAACATACGATACTGCACTTACCAGCATTATCGGATTGTTGAACAGGAGAACAAAATAATTGCAGTTCTCTATACAGGCATAGGACACTAGGAAGCTGATTTAGAGTTAGCGAATGATTTGCAGCCAACCAAACCAAGCTACAATGCAAGGTGTGAGAATCCAGGGCAATTACTGCATGCTGCACACACACACTGGTCAGCTCTATTGTTACATGCCCCAAACATAAAGCTGGTTATTCATTTTCCACTCTGCAGCACAGAATGGTATTTCCCGGTGCAAACATTGCCCCCAGATATTGGATATGCTTCCTAAAGCCGGGAACACACTGGGCGACCTCCACTAGTTAGCAATAAGCGCTATACGGCCGATAGCTAATTAGGGGAGATTGCCAGTGCTTACACACTGAACGATATCGATCAGTGACCTCATCCCCCGCTCCCCCTGAACATGCAGCTCAACAATATAGCTAACATTGAGCTGTATGTTCGGCAGCTCATGGACAAACGAGAATGACCCGCAGATGCGCGCATCGTTCTTCCATACACACAGGAAGATATGAGCGATAGATCTTGAAAAACAGATCGTTATCACTCATATCGTCCTGTGACGTTGTCCAGTGAGTACGGGGCTTAACTCTAAATCAGCCCATATATGTGCTAAACACATCCTGATGGTTGGATATCACTTTATCATAATTATAAATACTCATTTCTCTGACGTCCTAGTGGATGCTGGGAACTCCGTAAGGACCATGGGGAATAGCGGGCTCCGAAGGAGGCTGGGCACTCTAGAAAGATCTTAGACTACCTGGTGTGCACTGGCTCCTCCCACTATGACCCTCCTCCAAGCCTCAGTTAGATTTCGTGCCCGGCCGAGGTTGGATGCACACTAGGGGCTCTCCTGAGCTCTTAGAAAGTAATAGTCTTAGATTTTTTTATTTTCAGTGAGACCTGCTGGCAACAGGCTCACTGCAGCGAGGGACTAAGGGGAGAAGAAGCGAACTCGCCTGCTTGCAGCCGGATTGGGCTTCTTAGGCTACTGGACACCATTAGCTCCAGAGGGATCGACCGCAGGCCCAGCCTTGATGTTCGGTCCCGGAGCCGCGCCGCCGTCCCCCTTACAGAGCCAGAAGCAGGAAGATGGTCCGGAAAATCGGCGGCATGAAGACTCTGTCTTCACCAAGGTAGCGCACAGCACTGCAGCTGTGCGCCATTGCTCCTCTCACACACTTCACACTCCGGTCACTGAGGGTGCAGGGCGCTGGGGGGGGCGCCCTGAGGCAGCAATAAAAACACCTTGGCTGGCTAAAATACCTCAATATATAGCCCCAGGGGCTATATATGAGGTAAATACCCCTGCCAGAATTCCATAAAAAGCGGGAGAATAGGCCGCGAAAAAGGGGCGGAGCCTATCTCCTCAGCACACTGGCGCCATTTTTCCCTCACAGCTCCGCTGGAAGGAAGCTCCCTGGCTCTTCCCTGCAATCTACAGTACCAGTAAGAGGGAAAAGAGAGGGGGGGCATTAAATTTGGCAGTATATATATTTTATTGAAAAGCAGCTATTAGGGACATAACTCAGTTAGTCCCTGTATATATATAGCGCTCTGGTGTGTGCTGGCATACTCTTACTCTGTCCCCCCAAAGGGCTTTTTGTGGGTCCTGTCCTCTGTTTGAGCATTCCCTGTGTGTGTGGAGTGTGTCGGTACGGCTGTGTCGACATGTTTGAGGAGGATAATGACGTGGAGGGGGAGCAGATGCCTTTAGCAGGGATGTCACCCCCTGGGGGGCAGACACCTGAGTGGATGAGTTTATGGCAGGAAATGAGTGCACGTATAGACTCCTTACATAAAAAATTTGACGACATGCCGACTGTGGGACAGCCGAGTCTTCAGCTCGTGCCTGTCCAGGTGTCTCAAAAGTCATCAGGGGCTCTGAAACGCCCGCTATCTCAGATGGCACAAGTAGATGTCGACACGGATACGGACACCAGTGTCGACGACGATGAGTCAAATTTAATGCCCGTTAAGGCCATTCACTGCATGATTGAGGCAATGAAAGAGGTGTTAAATATTTCTGATTTACATCCAGGTACCACAAAAAAGGGTATTATGTTTGGGGAGAAAAAACTACCTGTAGTTTTTCCCCCGTCAGATGAATTAAATGAAGTGTGTGAAGAAGCGTGGGCTTCTCCTGATAAGAAATTGGTAATTCCTAAGAAGATACTAATGGCGTTCCCTTTCCCGCCAGAGGATAGGTTACGTTGGGAAACACCCCCTAGGGTGGATAAAGCGCTCACACGTTTGTCTAAAAAGGTGGCACTACCGTCCCAGGATACGGCCGCCCTTAAGGAACCTGCTGATAGAAAGCAGGAGGCGATCCTGAAGTCTGTATATACACACTCAGGCATTATACTTAGACCAGCTATTGCGTCAGCATGGATGTGCAGTGCTGCCGCTGCGTGGTCAGATAAACTGTCAGAAAATATTGACACATTAGACAGAGACACGATTCTGCTAACAATTGACCATATCAAAGACTCAGTCTTATACATGAGAGATGCACAGAGGGAAATCTGCCGGCTGGCATCTAAAGTAAGTGCATTATCCATCTCTGCTAGGAGATGCTTATGGACTCGCCAGTGGACTGGAGATGCAGATTCCAAAAGGCACATGGAAGTTTTGCCTTATAAAGGGGAGGAATTATTTGGGGATGGTCTCTCCGACCTAGTTTCCACAGCAACGTCTGGGAAGTCAGCATTTTTACCCCATGTCCCCTCACAGCCTAAGAAGGTGCCATTTTATCAGGTTCAGTCCTTTCGGACCCAGAAAAACAAGCGGGGAAAAGGAGGGTCTTTTCTGTCTAGAGGCAGAGGTAGGGGAAAAAGGCTGCAGCAAACAGCAGGTTCCCAGGAACAAAAGTCCTCCCCCGCTTCCTCTTCCAAGTCCGCCGCATGACGGTGGGGCTCCACAGGCGGAGCCAGGTACGGTGAGGGCCCGCCTCATGAATTTCAGCGATCAGTGGGCTCGCTCACAGGTGGATCCCTGGATCCTTCAAATAGTATCTCAGGGATACAAGCTGGAATTCGAGGCGGCTCCACCCCACCGGTTCCTAAAATCTGCCTTGCCGATTGCTCCCTCAGACAGGGAGGCGGTGCTAGCAGCGATTCACAAGCTGTATTCCCAGCAGGTGATAATCAGGGTACCCCTACTTCAACAAGGCCGGGGTTACTATTCCACACTATTGTGGTGTCGAAACCGGACGGTTCGGTGAGACCCATTTTAAATTTGAAATCCTTGAACACATACATAAAAAAATTCAAGTTCAAGATGGAATCGCTCAGGGCGGTTATTGCAAGCCTGGACGAGGGCGATTACATGGTATCCCTGGACATCAAGGATGCTTACCTGCATGTCCCCATTTACCATCCTAACCAGGAGTACCTCAGATTTGTGGTACAGGATTGCCATTACCAATTCCAGACGCTGCCGTTTGGACTCTCCACGGCACCGAGGGTATTTACCAAGGTTATGGCGGAAATGATGATACTCCTTCGAAAAAAGGGAGTTTTAATTATCCCATACTTGGACTATCTCCTAATAAAGGCACGATCCAAGGAACAGTTGTTAGTGTGAGTAGCACTATCTCAGGAAGAGCTGCGCCAGCACGGCTGGATTCTGAATATCCCAAAGTCACAGCTGGTCCCCACGACACGTCTAATGTTCCTGGGAATGATTCTGGACACAGTCCAGAAAAAAGTGTTTCTTCCGGAGGAGAAAGCCAGGGAGTTGTCATCTCTAGTCAGAGACCTCCTAAAACCAAAACAGGTATCGGTGCATCACTGCACGCGGGTCCTGGGAAAGATGGTAGCTTCTTACGAATTAATTCCATTCGGCAGGTTCCATGCCAGAATTTTTCAGTGGGACCTGTTGGACAAGTGGTCCGGATCGCATCTTCAGATGCATCGCTTGATAACCCTGTCCCCAAGAACCAGGGTGTCTCTTCTGTGGTGGCTGCAGAGTGCTCATCTTCTGGAGGGCCGCAGATTCGGCATACAGGACAGGGTCCTGGTGACCACGGATGCCAGCCTACGAGGCTGGGGGGCAGTCACACAGGGAAGAAACTTCCAAGGACTATGGTCAAGTCAGGAGACTGCCCTTCACATAAATATTCTGGAACTAAGGGCCATTTACAATGCCCTAAGTCAAGCAAAATCCCTGCTCCTACACCAGCCGGTGCTGATCCAGTCAGACAACATCACGGCAGTCGCCCATGTGAATCGACAGGGCGGCACAAGAAGCAGGATGGCAATGGCAGAAGCCACAAGAATTCTCAGATGGGCGGAGAATCATGTACTAGCACTGTCAGCAGTGTTCATCCCGGGAGTGGACAACTGGGAAGCAGACTTTCTCAGCAGGCACGACCTCCACCCGGGAGAGTGGGGACTTCATCCAGAAGTCTTTCAAATGATTGTAAATCAATGGGGTCGTCCACAGGTGGACATGATGGCGTCCCGCCTAAACAAAAAATTAGAGAGGTATTGCGCCAGGTCAAGAGACCCTCAGGCGATAGCTGTGGACGCTCTAGTGACACCGTGGGTGTACCGGTCAGTTTATGTGTTCCCTCCTCTACCTCTCATACCAAAGGTATTGAGAATAATAAGAAAGCGAGGAGTAAACACAATTCTCGTGGTTCCGGATTGGCCAAGAAGAGCGTGGTACCCGGAACTTCAAGAGATGATCTCAGAGGACCCGTGGTCTCTGCCGCTCAGACAAGACCTGCTACAGCAGGGGCCCTGTCTGTTCCAAGACTTACCGCGGCTGCGTTTGACGGCATGGCGGTTGAACGCCGGATCCTGAAGGAAAAGGGCATTCCGGAGGAAGTCATTCCTACGCTTATTAAAGCCAGGAAAGAGGTCACAGCAACTCATTATCACCGCATATGGCGGAAGTATGTTGCATGGTGTGAGGCCGAAAAGGCCCCAACGGAGGAATTTCAACTAGGTCGATTTCTGCATTTCCTGCAAGCAGGAGTAAATATGGGCCTAAAACTGGGCTCCATTAAGGTACAGATCTCGGCTCTGTCGATTTTCTTTCAAAAAGAACTAGCTTCAGTACCTGAAGTTCAGACATTTGTTAAAGGAGTGCTGCATATTCAGCCCCCGTTTGTGCCCCCTGTGGCACCTTGGGATCTCAACGTGGTGTTGAGTTTCTTAAAATCACATTGGTTTGAACCACTAAAAACCGTGGATCTGAAATATCTCACGTGGAAGGTGGTTATGTTATTGGCCTTGGCTTCTGCCAGGCGAGTATCAGAATTGGCGGCTTTGTCCTGTAAAAGCCCTTATCTGATTTTCCATATGGATAGGGCAGAATTGAGGACTCGTCCCCAGTTTCTCCCAAAGGTGGTGTCAGCGTTTCACCTGAACCAGCCTATTGTGGTGCCTGCGGCTACTAGGGACTTGGAGGACTCCAAGTTGCTAGTCGTTGTCAGGGCACTGAAAATATATGTTTCCAGAACGGCTAGAGTCAGAAAATCTGACTCGCTGTTTATCCTATATGCACCCAACAAGCTGGGTGCTCCTGCTTCTAAGCAGACTATTGCTCGTTGGATTTGTAATACAATTCAGCTTGCACATTCTGTGGCAGGCCTGCCACAGCCAAAATCTGTCAATGCCCATTCCACAAGGAAGGTGGGCTCATCTTGGGCGGCTGCCCGAGGGGTCTCGGCTTTACAACTTTGCCGAGCTGCTACTTGGTCAGGGGCAAACACATTTGCAAAATTCTATAAATTTGATACCCTGGCTGAGGAGGACCTGGAGTTCTATCATTCGGTGTTGCAGAGTCATCCGCACTCTCCCGCCCGTTTGGGAGCTTTGGTATAATCCCCATGGTCCTTACGGAGTTCCCAGCATCCACTAGGACGTCAGAGAAAATAAGAATTTACTCACCGGTAATTCTATTTCTCGTAGTCCGTAGTGGATGCTGGGCGCCCATCCCAAGTGCGGTTTATCTGCAATACTTGTACATAGTTACTGTTAACTAAATCGGGTTATTGTTGAGCCATCTGTTGAGAGGCTCTGTTGTTTCATACTGTTAACTGGGTGTCATATCATGAGTTGTACGGTGTGATTGGTGTGGCTGGTATGAGTCTTACCCGGGATTCAAAATCCTTCCTTATTGTGTACGCTCGTCCGGGCACAGTATCCTAACTGAGGCTTGGAGGAGGGTCATAGTGGGAGGAGCCAGTGCACACCAGGTAGTCTAAGATCTTTCTAGAGTGCCCAGCCTCCTTCGGAGCCCGCTATTCCCCATGGTCCTTACGGAGTTTCCAGCATCCACTACGGACTACGAGAAATAGAATTACCGGTGAGTAAATTCTTATTTTTCAATCAATTGTAACTTACATATAACATACAGAAACAAACAACAGCTTCATGGACACAAGTAAATAGTGCTGAATATTAACTCATTAAGAAGGACCAGGAATTAAAATTCACAGGCAATACTGTTGAGAAGCCACAGTACGGAATTAGTTATTCCACCTATGTAGTAAACACGGGGTCTTATTCAGGAGCCTTATTCCGCAATTTGGCCAAGTAGATGCCAATGTGCACACGCAGGTCCCGTCCTGCGCATGGCCAATGCGATTGGATCACATTAGCTGCGAACGCCTCTACCTCACTGACAGGCAGAGGCAATCGCGGAGCATCAACGCGGCATTGCGGGGAAAGGATGCTCCAAACGGGGGGTGGGATGTCGCCCTTTTCGGAGTGGCTACGTGACGTCACACGCAGCCACTTCGAAGGAAAAGATGGCAGCGGTGCGCCTGCCTTCACAGCCAGGCTGCGAAGGCAGGGGGTCATCCACAGTTGCGGCGACTGCAATTTGGACGGTCAGCATGCTGGACGGCCCCCAGCATGCGATAGAAAGGATTGCACATTCTGCTTTTTAGCAGAATCTGTAATCCAACCTGAATGTGGTCCATAGTCTTAAAATTGGCCATGTGGCGTTTCGGTCACTAGAAGGATAACTTCATAGCTAAGAACATCGTTTTGGCAGGAACACAAAACATTTACATACGTGGTACACTGCTGTACCCACTCTACTGGGTCCAATAATCCCTACACAGCACTCCCCTCTCTTCTTCCTGCTTAGCCTGCTCGCCTAAATGGGTAGTTTGTGAGTGAGGGGCATCTATACCCGGTTGGCTTGTTTCAAACATACAGAGTAGGAAGGGGGGATTTGTGTGTGAGAAGAGACAATTACAGCCCTCAGAGGCTCTGGCAGATCCAGAAAACCCAGCAGTCAAGGAATATTTGCAGTTTATTTTAAGTCTGTATTTTACCCAAAACAAAGTTTTCACAAATAAAATACTTCCAGTAGTAGTGCATTAAGAGTTTCCACTATTGTATTGTATACTGATCTATAACACAGGAACCACAATAATGGGCACACATGCTCCACAAGGGCAAAGAATGACAAGAACGCCTAACAACGGATTTCTTTTTCTTTTTTTTACATATAAAACATAAAAAGGTAAAAATTTCTGACGGATGTGAACTCAAATATTTCGTAGTTGAGTGGTTTTCAGCCACTGCGCAGGCATCTGAGTTGCACTGCGCATGTGCCGCCATGGTCTTGCGATAGTGTTCGCAGAGAGGATTTATTTGCAAACTAATCAACAGTTGCGGAACAGTTTGGAGGTGGTTACGGTGAGCGGCAGCTAAAACACAGACCTAGCATGAATGTTTTGGGGGAGTGTCTCCTATGCAATGGCTCCAGCATCTTACGTCCTGCTGCCTTGCTGTTCAACCATAGGGCTTCGCTGGGAGTCACAAAGCCACCGGTGCTTGTCTCAATACAAATTCAGGCAGCTGCGCCATTTGAATGTTGTTGCACAGTCGCGGCGTGTGGGTTCACAGCTGCAAATGCAATGGCGTACATCCCTGAATCAGGCCCCCTGTACAGCATTTCTACAGCGTCTCATCCCACAGCATTCTTAACAAGTTTGATGGAATTTTCACATTCTCCTCCATTACAACCCCCCCCCCCCACACACACACACACACAAAAAAGAAAAATATAAAATGAATGAACAAGATGATAAAGGCTGCTGATATTTAACAAAATACCAAAAAGTATTAAAAGGTTGAAATCACTCTTCAAACCAATATGGACCTTCCCAAGTGCGGGAATGTACCAATCTCTTGGGAGTCTGGTGAAAGGCTTCCGCGCTGCCTCGGGCTAATGCCAGAAGGAGAAACAACACTTTCCACAGTGGCAATTCTCAGCAAAAGGTTTGGGCAAACAAAGAACTCAACAGATTTTTAAACAAACAGATCCTGGTGGCTTTGTTGTGCTACTCTTACACTATGTCATGTAGTTAATATCCCGGCGGTCAGAATACCGACGCCAGGATCCCGACCACTGAGAATGTCAACAGCTGCGCCAGGGCTATTCCCACTCGTGGGTGCCCACGACACCCATAGAGCGGAAATAGAACATGTGGTGAGCGCAGCGAGCCACCAAGCCCGCAAGGGACTTTCTAGCGCTCCCCTCACTGCTGGCATTCTGGCAGCCAGGATCCTGGTGTCGGTATTCTGACCTTCTGGATCCCGGTAACCGGGATTCCATCCCCAACCCTACACTACAGTACAGCTAACTGCACATGGCGGCTGTTGGTCGGCGCAAAAAGTTTTTTGGAACTCTTTATCTACTTTCTGTTACCTGACGGTGCAGTGGAATTCGCTTGCTGAGCTTGTGGACTACAGGTGGCCCAATTAAGGTTTTCTTCTTCTTTGCTCCATTGCGGAGATGGAACATGATGCAAATGGCGATAAAGCACAGGATAACAAAGGCTCCGCCAATGTATATACCGATTTCTGTGTAGTAAGGCAAAATATTTTCCTCCACAGGGGCCTCTGTACCTGAAAATGATCAACAGTGGAGAACAGAGTTATGGCTCATGTAAAAGTGTGGGGGGCTTCAGTGGTAGCATTCAGCTTATATATGTAAAATACACAGAACTGTACAATATTAACAGGTGTACTCCACATACATACATACATACATACATACATACATACATACACACACACACACACACACACACACACACTAAGCATACTTCAAAGTGATTTAAGTGTGTTCCTTCTACTGGCTTACAGAGTATATTTTCAGAATGCAACCTAAAATAAGAATTTACTTACCGATAATTCTATTTCTCGGAGTCCGTAGTGGATGCTGGGGTTCCTGAAAGGACCATGGGGAATAGCGGCTCCGCAGGAGACAGGGCACAAAAAGTAAAGCTTTAGGATCAGGTGGTGTGCACTGGCTCCTCCCCCTATGACCCTCCTCCAAGCCAGTTAGGTACTGTGCCCGGACGAGCGTACACAATAAGGGAGGAATTTTGAATCCCGGGTAAGACTCATACCAGCCACACCAATCACACCGTACAACTTGTGATCTAAACCCAGTTAACAGTATGATAACAGCGGAGCCTCTGAAAAGATGGCTCACAACAATAATAACCCGATTTTTGTAACTATGTACAAGTATTGCAGATAATCCGCACTTGGGATGGGCGCCCAGCATCCACTACGGACTCCGAGAAATAGAATTATCGGTAAGTAAATTCTTATTTTCTCTATCGTCCTAGTGGATGCTGGGGTTCCTGAAAGGACCATGGGGATTATACCAAAGCTCCCAAACGGGCGGGAGAGTGCGGATGACTCTGCAGCACCGAATGAGAGAACTCCAGGTCCTCTTTTGCCAGGATATCAAATTTGTAGAATTTTACAAACGTGTTCTCCCCTGACCACGTAGCTGCTCGGCAGAGTTGTAATGCCGAGACCTCTCGGGCAGCCGCCCAAGATGAGCCCACCTTCCTTGTGGAATGGGCCTTAACCGATTTAGACTGTGGCAGGCCTGCCTCAGAATGTGCAAGTTGAATTGTGTTACAAATCCAACGAGCAATCGACTGCTTAGAAGCAGGCGCACCCAACTTGTTGGGTGCATACAGTATAAACAGCGAGTCAGATTTTCTGACTCCAGCTGTCCTTGAACATATTTTCAGGGCCCTGACAACTTCTAGCAACTTGGAGTCCTCCAAGTCCCTAGTAGGTGCAAGGCACCACAATAAGCTGGTTCAGGTGAAACACTGACACCACCTTAGGGAGAGAACTGGGGACGAGTCCGCAGCTCTGCCCTGTCCGAATGGACAAACAGATATGGGCTTTTTTGAGAAAAAACCACCAATTTGACACTCGCCTGGTCCAGGCCAGGGCCAAGAGCATGGTCACTTTTTATGTGAGATGCTTCAAATCCACATATTTGACTGGTTTTAAACCAATGTGATTTGAGGAATCCCAGAACTACGTTGAGATCCCACAGTGCCACTGGAGGCACAAAAAAGGGGTTTGTATATGCAATACTCCCTTGACAAACTTCTGGACTTCAGGAACTGAAGCCAATTCTTTCTGGAAGAAAATTTACAGGGCCGAATTTGAACCTTAATGGACCCCAATTTGAGGCCCATAGACACTCCTGTTTGCAGGAAATGCAGGAAACGACCGAGTTGAAATTTCTTTGTGGGGCCTTCCTGGCCTCACACCACGCAACATATTTTCGCCACACGTGGTGATAATGTTGTGCGGTCACCTCCTTTCTGGCTTTGACCAGGGTAGGAATGACCTCTTCCGGAATGCCTTTTTTTCCCTTAGGATACGGCTTTCCATCGCCATGCCGACAAACGCAGCTGCGGTAAGTCTTGGAACAGACATGGTACTTGCTGAAGCAAGTCCCTTCTTAGCGGCAGAGGCCATAAGACCTCTGTAAGCATCTCTTGAAGTTCCGGGTACCAAGTCCTTCTTGGCCAATCCGGAGCCATGAGTATAGTTCTTACTCCTCTACGTCTTATAATTCTCAGCACCTTAGGTATGAGAAGCAGAGGAGGGAACACATACACCGACTGGTACACCCACGGTGTTACCAGAACGTCCACATCTATTGCCTGAGGGTCTCTTGACCTGGCGCAATACCTGTCCCGTTTTTTTTTTTTTTTTGTTTTTTTTGGACGGGACGCCATCATGTCCACCTTTGGTATTTCCCAACGGTTTACAATCATGTGGAAAAAACTTCTCAATGAAGTTTCCACTCTCCCGGGTGGAGGTCGTGCTGAGGAAGTCTGCTTCCCAGTTTCCATTCCCGGGATGAAAAACTGCTGACAGTGTTATCACATGATTTTCCGCCCAGCGAAAAGTCCTTGCAGTTTCTGCCATTGCCCTCCTGCTTCTTGTGTCGCCCTGTCTGTTTACGTGGGCGACTGCCGTGATGTTTTTTTCCCACTGGATCAATACCGGCTGACCTTGAAGCAGAGGTCTTGCTAAGCTTAGAGCATTATAAATTTACCCTTAGCTCCAGTATATTTATGTGGAGAAAAGTCTCCATACTTGATCACACTCCCTGGAAATTTTTCCCTTGTGTGACTGCTCCCCAGCCTCTCAGGCTGGGCTCCGTGGTTACCAGCATCCAATCCTGAATGCCGAATCTGCGGCCCTCTAGAAGATGAGCACTCTATAACCACCACAGGAGAGACACCCTTGTCCTTGGATATTGGGTTATCCGCTGATGCATCTGAAGATGCGATCCGGACCATTTGTCCAGCAGATCCCACTGAAAAGTTCTTACGTGAAATCTGCCGAATGGAATTGCTTCGTAGGAAGCCACCATTTTTACCAGGACCCTTGTGCAATGATGCACTGTTTTTAGGAGGTTCCTGACTTGCTCGGATAACTCCCTGGCTTTCTCTTCCGGGAGAAACACCTTTTTCTGGACTGTGTCCAGAATCATCCCTAGGCACAGCAGACGTGTCGTCGGGATCAGCTGCGATTTTGGAATATTTAGAATCCACCCGTGCTGATTGTAGCAGTATCCGAGATAGTGCTACTCCGACCTCCAACTGTTCCCTGGACTATGCCCCTATCAGGAGATCGTCCAAGTAAGGGATAATTAAGACGCCTTTTCTTCGAAGAAGAATCATCAATTCGGCCATTACCTTGGTAAAGACCCCGGGGTGCCGTGGACAATCCAAACGGCAGCGTCTGAAACTGATAGTGACAGTTCTGCACCACGAACCTGAGGTACCCTTAGTGAGAAGGGCAAATTTGGGACATAGAGGTAAGCATCCCTGATGTCCCGGGACACTATATAGTCCCCTTCTTCCTGGTTCGTTATCACTGCTCTGAGTGACTTCATCTTAATTTGAACCTTTGTAAGTGTTCAAAAAAATTTTTTAGAATAAGTCTCACCTAGCCTTCTGGCTTCAGTACCACAATATAGTGTGGAATAATACCCCTTTTCTGTAGTAGGAGGGGTAATTTAATTATCACCTGCTGGGAATACAGCTTGTGAATTTTTTCCCATACTACCTCCTTGTCGGAGGGAGACTTGGTAAAGCAGACTTCAGGAGCCTGCGAAGGGGAAACGTCTCGACATTCCCATCTGTACCCCCGGGATACTACTTGTAGGATCCAGGGGTCCTGTACGGTCTCAGCGCCATGCTGAGAACTTGTCAGACGCGGTGGAACGCTTCTGTTCCTGGGAATGGGCTGCCTGCTGCAGTCTTCTTCCCTTTCCTCTATCCCTGGGCAGATATGATCTTATAGGGACGAGAGGACTGAGGCTGAAAAGACGGTGTCTTTTTCTGCAGAGATGTGACTTAGGGTAAAAAACGGTGGATTTTCCAGCAGTTGCCGTGACCACCAGGTCCGATGGACCGACCCCAAACAAGTCCTCTTCCTTTATACGGCCATACTGTGCCGTTTGGAATCTGCATCACCTGACCACTGTCGTGTCCATAACATCTTCTGGCAGTTATGGACATCGCGTTTATTCATGATGCCAGAGTGCAAATATCCCTCTGTGCATCTCGCATATATAGAAATGCTCTATAGTCAATAAAATACTGTCCCTGTCAAGGGTATCAATATTTTCAGTCAGGGAATCCGACCAAGCCACCCTAGCTCTGCACATCCAGGCTGAGGCGATCGCTGGCCGCAGTATAACACCAGTATGTGTGTATATACTTTTTATTATATTTTCCAGCCTTGTCAGCTGGTCCTTGAGGACGGCCCTATCTATAGACGGTACCGCCACTTGTTTTGATAAGCGTGTGAGCGCCTTATCCACCTTAAGGGGTGTTTCCCAACGCGCCCTAACTTCTGGCGGGAAAGGGTATACCGCCCATAATTTTCTATCGGGGGGAACCCACGCATCATCACACACTTTATTTAATTTATCTGATTCAGGAAAAACTATGGTAGTTTTTTCACATCCCACATAATACCCTCTTTTGTGGTACTTGTAGTATCAGAAATACGTAACACCTCCTTCATTGCCTTTAACGTGTGGCCCTAATAAGGAATACGTTTGTTTATTCACCGTCGACACTGGATTCAGTGTCCCTGTCTGTGTCTGTGTCGACCGACTAAAGTAAACGGGCGTTTTAAAACCCTTGACGGTGTTTTTGAGACGTCTGGACCGTACTAATTGTTTGTCGGCCGTCTCATGTCGTCAACCGACTTTGCAGCGTGTTGACATTATCACGTAATTTCCTAAATAAGCCATCCATTCCGGTGTCGACTCCCTAGAGAGTGACATCACCATTACAGGCAATTGCTCCGCCTCCTCACCAACATCGTCCTCCTACCTGTCGACACACACGTACCGACACACAGCACACACACAGGGAATGCTCTGATAGAGGACAGGACCCACTAGCCCTTTGGAGAGACAGAGGGAGAGTTTGCCAGCACACACCAAAAACGCTATAATTATATAGGGACAACCTTATATAAGTGTTTTCCCTTATAGCATCTTATATATATATATAAGCATATCGCCAAATTAGTGCCCCCCCTCTCTGTTTTAACCCTGTTTCTGTAGTGCAGTGCAGGGGAGAGCCTGGGAGCCTTCCCTCCAGCCTTTCTGTGAGGGAAAATGGCGCTGTGTGCTGAGGAGATAGGCCCCGCCCCTTTTTCGGCGGCCTCGTCTCCCGCTCTTAACGGATTCTGGCAGGGGTTAAATATCTCCATATAGCCTCCGGAGGCTATATGTGAGGTATTTTTAGCCAAAATAGGTATTCATTTGCCTCCCAGGGCGCCCCCCTCCCAGCGCCCTGCACCCTCAGTGACTGCCGTGTGAAGTGTGCTGAGAGGAAAATGGCGCACAGCTGCAGTGCTGTGCGCTACCTTTAGAAGACTGAGGAGTCTTCTGCCGCCGATTCTGGACCTCTTCTTACTTCAGCATCTGCAAGGGGGCCGGCGGCAAGGCTCCGGTGACCATCCAGGCTGTACCTGTGATCGTCCCTCTGGAGCTGATGTCCAGTAGCCAAGAAGCCAATCCATCCTGCACGCAGGTGAGTTCACTTCTTCTCCCCTAAGTCCCTCGTTGCAGTGATCCTGTTGCCAGCAGGACTCACTGTAAAATAAAAAACCTAAGCTAAACTTTCCTAAGCAGCTCTTTAGGAGAGCCACCTAGATTGCACCCTTCTCGGCCGGGCACAAAAATCTAACTGGCTTGGAGGAGGGTCATAGGGGGAGGAGCCAGTGCACACCACCTGATCCTAAAGCTTTACTTTTTGTGCCCTGTCTCCTGCGGAGCCGCTATTCCCCATGGTCCTTTCAGGAACCCCAGCATCCACTAGGACGATAGAGAAATAATAAGACCCAATTGTATGTGTGTAATAATTGGAATCTGCCATTACAGATTATAATGCATTGGGGCAGCTATGGGACTGGAGTAAAACAAAAACAGCTCTGTAAGGGAGGCAGTAAATTTACCGGTTGTCGGGATCCCGGCTGTCAGGAGACAAATGCAGTCTGAAATCCCCACTCGGGTGGAGGTCCACGCCACCACCCGAGGGGGAATATAACCCTGTGTCGCCACCGGGCCCGAAGCACGGCGAGCGCAGCAAGCCCGTGAGGGGACATGCTGCACTAGCCGCCGGTATTCAGGCTGTCGGAATCCCGGTGTCAGCCTCTTGAACGCCGGGATATCATACTAATCCCCTCTGAAATTCCTGCTGTGTTCCAAATGGATTTTAGCCCCAATAATTGGAAAGGTTAAACATGAAATGAGGAAGTGCAAAGGAGCTGATGTATCAAGCAGTAAAAAGAGTGAAGAGGACCAGTGGAGAAGTTACCCATGGCAACCAATCAGCATCTACCCATCATTTTAGAATGTCCCTGATAAATGCTTCCTCAAAGATGATTGGTTGCTATGGGCAACCTCTCCACTCTTTTCACTGCTATATACATCAATCCCATGGTCACTGATTAAAGTTTAGAAGCATATTTTTTTATTATTTAAACATTTATGTACGGCCAGTATATCCTGTGACACTTTACAATTATCATAAAGCATCCTAACTAAAGCTACTCTCATTTTATTATAGCGAAAAAGTGTTAATAGGTTTCACTTTGGGGGTCATTTATAAACGAGTGACATGATAAATGGTGCTCCAGTCAATCAGCTCCCAGCTGTCATGTGTTTGAAAAATTACAGTTGGGAGCTGATTATCTGGAGCACCATTTATTATACGTTACAAGTTTTATCAGTCACAACGAGTTTTATCACTTGTTGATAAATGTGCCCCTTACGGTCTAAAGGAAACATTGCAGTTCAGAAAATGATAAAAATAATAATACAGGTTGAGTATCCCATATCCAAATATTCCGAAATACGGAATATTCCGAAATACGGACATTTTTGAGTGAGAGTGAGATAGTGAAAACTTTGTTTTTTGATGGCTCAATGTACACAAACTATGTTTAATACACAAAGTTATTAAAAATATTGTATTAAATGACCTTCAGGCTGTGTGTATAAGGTGTATATGAAACATAAATGAATTGTGTGAATTGTTTGATGCACAAAATTATCAACAATATTGGCTAAAATTACCTCCAGGCTGTGTGTGTAAGGTGTATAGGAAACATAAATGCATTCTGTGCTTAGATTTAGGTCCCATCACCATGATATCTCATTATGTTATGCAATTATTCCAAAATACGGAAAAATCCCATATCCAAAATACCTCCGGTCCCAAGCATTTTGGATAAGGGATACTCAACCTGTACTAATACTAATAAAAAAGCCTAAGGATGGCATATACAGTGGGAGTGTTCATTCTAGCACCCTGCACCTGACACAATCTGTGCAGTTCCTCTTTCCTGACTGGGGTGTCGCTCTCTGCTCTGGTGCTTCTAGCACACTCTGGTCTGCATCGCAGCACTGAGATCCAGACCAGAGTGTGCTATTAGCACCATAGCAGAGCACAACCCCCCAGGCAGGAGAGAGGAACTGCCCGGGTTCTGACAGGTGCAGGGTGCTAGAATGAGTAGTGTGGCAGTTACACTGTTCTTAGGTACAACTATTCTGTAACTCTTCTTAAGTACTGTACTGCTATATACTCTTAAATTACAGCTTCTTACCATTCACAGAGGTGTATGCCTATGGACCCTCTGATTTGCTGGATGAGGAAGCTAGGAATTACACTGCACAAATACATCTCCATGTGCACACACTCATTCCACACCTACACACCCAAACACGTTACCTCTATGAATAGACTCCTTACCCCAAGGTTTTATTAAATTTGTTATACAGTGAGAACAATCCACTCATTGTTCTAGTGCAATATAATAACATGTGGCATATTGCAGCCTGGAAAAGTGTGTAAACTTATACAAATGTGGAGTGGGCATACAGTCACTAAATACCATTATAACATTTTCCATGTCGGGGGCCTTTCTACATCACCTGCATGAATAGCATAAACACCTGATCTCCCCATCCTGGAACGCAGAGATGGAGCAATGGCTGTAAAGTATGTGAGCACAGTGCAATCATGCATTGCCAGTTCTGGCAAGTTACAATGCCCAGTAACAGGCAGGGCAGAGTAATGACTCACAACCACAATTACACGATTTGAGATCAGTTTAAAGGTGTGTACAC
The DNA here is from genome assembly GCF_028390025.1 of Pseudophryne corroboree. NCBI lineage: Eukaryota > Metazoa > Chordata > Amphibia > Anura > Myobatrachidae > Pseudophryne > Pseudophryne corroboree. The sequence goes on from NC_086446.1 coordinate 661,987,272, forward strand.
ACGGTAAGATATTTTCTTCCGATTCTGACTATATAGTCAGAATCGGAAGAAAAGATAGTGCAGATCGCAAGGTGACAGTCACCTTGCGATCCCGATCCGATGCCGATGCGCGGCCCCGCGCGGTCGGCATCGGCAGAAAAAATAGGCTGTGCAGGCAAGTCAATCCTGGCTATCTCTATGGAAGAGATAGTCAGGATTGACATCGCACATAGCCAGCATCGCAAGCACACTCATTATGTGCTTGCGATACTGGCTAAGTGCCGACCCGGCCCCCTGTCGCACGGTGAGAATCGGATAAGTCCGAATCTCACCGTGTGTATGCACCCTAAGATTTAGGACAAGTAGTAAGCTTGCAAGAGTATCCAAATGTGTTCCCTCGTATGTTTAGGCAAACCGTGCAAGTAACCATATAGTGGGCTTGGAAAAGTAGAACTCTACAGTTGTGTTGCAAACAAGTAGTTTGTGCTCCAGTTGTTGTTTGTGTATATGTGGAATAAAATGACAATCATCTATATTTTTATATTTCTAAAAACCCCTAAATAAATGTAAAGACAAAAATCAGTATTAATGAGACATATAACCCATACTTCAAATACATATCTACATTCATACATCAGACAAGTCTGTAGTCACTGAATACCAGCTAGCTACTGTTATTAGGAGTGACATTACCTTACTATTGAAAGTAGCTGTCTGTCCCGCAAAGCATTAGAACAGCAGGAAAAGAAAAAGAAAGAACAGGTTGAAAAGTCCACTGAGAGCAAGGAGGACGGAAGATACCTGCACACCAGAGATGTTCTGTCCGGTATGAGTTAAACCCTTTGTTTTAGCAGTATGAAGGGGTTAAAACATGGAGAGAAAACATCTTCCCCTGATTGCATGAAGAGGTCATGCTATGCAATCGGAGAGCTAGGAAACCGAATAATCCAGAGGTAAACACCTAAACTGCTCCAAAAAAAGTAAAAAGTTCTACTGAATTTGATATTGATCTTTTTTAATTTATTTTTTAACAATAAGCAAATTAACGTAACTGACATAATGTTCACTTGCAATTGTCTTCTGTAGGAAACAATCATAGAGGAGCAGAGTATTTATGGTTTACCCCTGGCAATAGGAGGAGGTAAGGAGAGAAACCCAAGGCAGGATAATAATACCTGGCAGAACCGTCAACCAGGCAGAATGTTGAGAAATACCAATGGAATTTCCAGCTATACAAGTATATTCCCCAGCATCCTCAAAAGATACATTCCTGACATACAAGACTTCTATCTCTTCATCTGTAATGTTAACACCGGCAGCCTGGAAGAGAAGGATGGCAATAAAGAGAAGAAAAGCAACACCCAATGAGAAAAGGACACAAGTGGAGCGGTGCTCGGGAGATGTCTCAAGCCTTGAAGAGGCATATGGACCTCTGGGTATCTCCGTTGCTTTCCACTGACCTTCTCCAAAAGACCCAATACACCAAAGAATCACCAGAAAAACAAAAACAAAAACAACACATTATGAAAATAAAGTGTGCAGATTAATGCACATGACCCTTCACCAGGAATAACCACCATTGATGCATGCAATCACAGAACATGGAAAAATGAGACCCACGAGTAAGGATTTCAGCTCTTGGTACAAGGTCAAAAATAGAAAGGGGTTTGTCGTTTCACACTTATTCAATAGGATTAATCAATTCATTCCTAAATTATACCAAACTGCTGATCAGGTATAATCCAGAAACAAACGCTTATTCCTCTATTGCCTCAATGTTCTGGACTGTGGCTCTCCAGTTGTTTAAAGACTGCAAGTCCCAGCATGCCCTGCCACAGTTTTGCAATTAGGGAATACTAAACCTGTGTCAGGGCATGCTGGCATGTGTCAATTCACAAAAGCTGGAGAGCCACAGGTTGGGCAGGCCTTATGTAGGCATTCACGGATATACATCCTGATGCATAATGCTGTACTCCTAGTAAATGGAATTCTGCATTCTCTTGAGTATTTGCTCAGCCGGCATAGGGGTATATTCAACTAGAGTTGAAAGCTGCCGTCTGTCGAAAAGACGCCAGTTTTCGACTTTTTAAGGTTGAATCGTGATTCGGCCTATTCAATCCCAGCTGTTTTTATTCGACAAGTCTGGGAATTCGACTTGTCGAATAGTACGTGAATCGGCAGTATAGCTGCCGATTCACGTACTTTTGAGGGAAACAGGGCCAAATTCGACAGGATTTGGCCCCGTTTCCGACCATCTCAGTCCGACATAAAAAAATGAGGGACCATTATAGTAGGAGAGGGGGGGGGGGGGGGGGGAAGAGCCGCGGGGAGACGGGGGAGAGCAGCGGGGCATACAGGGTAGAGCAGCGCTACAGCACAGCGCTGCAGGAGGATGTGTCACAGCCGCGCCGCTCACGGCAGCGTCCACCCAGCTCCAGCAAGTGAGGTCACGCTTGCTGGAGCCGGGTGGACACTGCTGTGAGGTCTGGCGGCTGTGAGACATCCTTCTGCAGCGCTGATCTCCTCCGTCTGCCCGCGGCTGTCCCCGCTGGTCTCCCCCCTCTCCTCCGCTCACAGGTCTTACCTCAATTCGACTTTTTTAAAGTTGAATTGAGATGGGATTGAATAGGGGTTGTCGGATCCATTCCGACAAATGTATGTCGGAATGGATCCGACCCTAACTGAATATACCCCATAATGTCTGCCCCACAGGTGTGTGTAGATAATGGGGGAATGTAGTAAAGAGAAAAAGGAAATAAGGGGAAAAGTGGCATAGCTGAAGAATAAAAAATAGAAAGTGTAAAATAATAAGGGGAAACCATTTAGTAAAAGTAAAAGAAGAGGGAACGTCAGTCCGTGAAATCCTGTAACCCTGTGGGTATTTTTCCATGGCCGCTTAAAGCGCGGCAAAACACCATCTCCAGATTGTTTGTCAACGCCACCTTCGCCAGAAGCACAAAGAGCACATTTGCAGCCTGTGTGCGGCGGTAGGAGACGTTACCTGGTTCTTGCTTCACCACCGTGAGCCAGGCTGACTTGTTAGCCTGTCCAATATAATTGGAGACCGTACAAATATATTCGCCGGCATCTGCTTCTGTCACATTGTGCAGATTCAGCACCTCAGCACTGGAACTGTTTATTCCCGAGTGCTAAAAACAGGCAGGCGACACAGGAAGAAAAACAGAGCTGTCACTGCTGTCTAAGGGGCACAGCTCTCATTACAGATGTGTCCTCATAAACCTATTCTATTTGCGCAATATAATGCGAGACACCTGGTGTGACAAGGACTCTGGTAGTGATTCCTGCGCTGGCGTACTTTTTTTGCCAGTTTTGCATCTTATGGTGCCCATTCACCTAAAGATTTGTCTTCCAATCTGGCTGGTTGGAATGAAAATCTGGTAATGGATAGGAGCAAATGACAGTTGACCATTTGAAATAGTCAACTGTCATGTGCTCCCATCCATTACCAGATTTTCTTTCCAACCAGCCAGATTGGAAGATAAATGTTTAGGTGAATGGGCACCTAGGGCCTGATTCATAGGTTGATAAACATTGGATCACTGCTATTTCTTTCTATGCAGCAAATCTGATAAGTGGCAGACCCACTGTGGCCGAAGACAGTTGTTAGCTGCGACGCAATCCTAAAACGGTCTCCACACACCTGCATTTTTGTCACCACTCCTCATAACTGCCTCTAACGGTCCCTGTCTGTCGCCCTGTGTCTAAATCCACACTATGCAGTAGACAAAGCATAGGACATTTGCATTAAAGAAAACAAACAAACCACAACGGCATCCCCCTATGAATCAGGTCCTAATGGGTCTATGTACTACGCCTTGGAGAGAGATAAAGTGGAGAGAAAAAGTACCAACCAATCAATCAGCTCCTAAATGTCATTTTCCAAACACAGCCTGTACCATGGCAGTTAGGAGCCGATTTGTTGGTACTTTAACTCCGCCCACTTTCTCTCTCTCCAAGGCTTAGTACATAGGTCCCTAAAGGGGTCATTCATGAAGAAGTGTAGAGAAGTGAGCCAGTGGAGAAGTTGCCCATGACAACCAATCAGCTGCTCCATTCAACTGTACAGTATGCAAATTATAAATGTTACTTCAATGCCGATTGGTTGCCATGGGCAACTTCTCCACTGACTCGCTTCTCCACACTTTTCACTGCTTCATGAATAGACCCCTTAGTTACATGCAAATTTTAAGAAATTGGTATAAAATCGCTGGCTCAAGATGCATAATTTAAGAAAAAGTTGCATGTCGCAGCGAACTAGTAAAGCCCGTGGCACATCAAACGAGGCTATACAGTATGTGACGATTTGAGGAGAGCTGCATGTGGACACATCTGTACATCTTATGGTTTGGTTACACAACAGAGCATATTCACTAGAGGAAAGAGAACACCACAGCAGGCTGAAGATGTCCAATTGTAGGACTCTCTGTATCTATGGTTAAAGTAAAGAAACAATCTTCTTTTCAATGATCCATTTAAATATAGCAATTCTATGACAAAATGGCAGCAAAATCTACATTAAACGTAGTGTATAGAACACATGGGATAATGTATTCCCTAGTGAGTTTTCTAGAGATATTAGAATTCCAGGCGAGTTCTGTGACTATATAAAACAAAGGGGGAGACGTATCAAGCCTTGGAGAGAGATAAAGTGCAGAGAGATAAAGTACCAACCAATCAGAAACTAACTGTCCCTTTACAGACTGTGTTTGAAAAAAAATGACAGAAGCTAATAGATTGGTACTTTCTCTCTCTCCAAGCTTTAATAAATCTCCCCCAAAGTCTGTTGGCAGTTTATATTTCTAATAGCAATAATAATTTCAATCAGGTGTGTGTGATTCCTTATTAAACGCAAGTTTTCCTAATGAGCACTGAGGTGAAGACATCGAAACTCACAGATTATAAATGATGACATCAGAATTATTTTTGCAGACATCATATATTGGGAGTTTATACATATATATTGACATCCTTTATTTTTTAAAACCTGATATTGAGCATGAGTGCAATCAGATCACAGCACACACTTATGACAAAAAATACTGCGTCAATCATGCATACTTCTGCAATACATAAATGATGGCTAATTGCAAAGATGACCACGCTTGTGCGGATAGCAGCCAGGTCTTGTCCAGTTTGGCACCACAAGTGTGACCAGTGCAGTCAGGGGCAGTGGTCAGCGTGGGACTACCAGAACCTGTAAGGCATAATTATTTAAGGTGGACAGTGGGCATGCATAGTTAGATACTAAGGTTTAACACTGAAAAGCCACCAATCAGCTTTTGTCTAACTCAAGATGACAATGAAAGCAGAAGTCTGATTACAGTATCCAATCAGTGTCAACATCTGATAGATGAGGAACAGATGTTGATCAGGACTAGTTTTAATTTTGGGCCCAAATGCGCAGGTTTTGGCCAATTGGGTCAACAATACTTTACTGGTCACTGAAATCAGTGTTCTCAAACATCGTTAAACACTTCTTCATAGACAAGTTGCAATGGCTTATCTGCACAGATAAAAAAAAACAATGAACTGAAAAGCTGTCATTAATTAGATAAATATAAAACACAATATAGATAGGTTGTCATTCTATTAATCCTCACCTTCAAAACCTTCACGTATGGTGTCCCGTCAACTCCATATCTGCTCCCGTTCAGCTCTATATATCGCACCCAGCGAATGTGAGGCTGGGCATCACTGTATACTTTGCAAACAAATTCGGCATGCCCTCCTACAACTGCAGTGGTATTGGCAGGTAGACCAGCCTGCAATATGGGTCTGTGCGAGGAGCGCTCTGTTGGGAGATTAAAGATCCACACCATTATTTAATTATTAATAAAAAAAAATGTTTTAAATCGCTTAACTTTATAAATTATAATCTGCATGTCACAGCACACAGAAAGAACAATGACCAATCAGAACACTTATAGGAAAATTTGACTTTATTAAAAGTACAGAATACCCTATTTAAAAAAAAAGAAGAAAAAAAAAGACGAAGATGATCACCGGAACACTACGTGCACTGATAATATGGCCCCACAAAAAAATACTGTCAATTATTTGGACTATTCTTGCTTTGTTCTGCCAGAAATCTACAGCCATACATTGCTATATGACGATTAATCTTTCATTTATTTCCTCATAAGGGAATGTAAATTAATGTTTACCAAGATTAAATGCCTGTGAAACATTGTATCAAAGTGATAAAAAAAAAATCACCCCAAAACTGTTTATTATAACTATGAAGGAAAATGATCAACGATCACTCGTTCACACCCCAACTAAGAGAGTGTTCAAGAGTTCTACATGTTAGAATTTAAATGTAAAAGGGTACAAATGCCAAGGAAGCAGGGGGTGGTGGTTGGGAGAGTAACTCAAGTCTGTAACCCTGTTAAGGTCCTGGCATTGCTTCCTCTAGCAAAATCAGTGCCAAGCAGAATGGGAGGGAGATGTGTATTTGTAAGTAATGGGGAGAGAGGAGGGAAAGAACTCAAGCTTCAAAAGATAGCGCCGGGAGGAGGACAAAGGAAAACATGCTAGTTTTCACAGGCCACAGAAGTAGTAGCGGGCATGGATTCCCTGCCCTCATCAGCTTCTTCTGACTGCCAAGAGTTGTTTGTCACCTGTAACTGGGAGTGTTCCATTTAACCCATGCGGTTCTACAATACACGAAACCAGAGAATGGATGCCATAATGGGTTAAACCAGCTTTCTATTCATTTGTAGACATGACATAGACCAATAAATAATACTTGCCGACAGGAAAATGGGGCATTTATAGTAAGCCAAGCGTTGCCAAGTCTCCTACAGTCTCTTGCCAAATTCGTCTGATAACCAACCTTTGCGTGAATGGTATCTCGGTTCATTACATGGCAACACAACTGTCAAAGTGCTCTTGTTTCTTTCAATCGGAGACTAAACTACTTTTGACTGATACATACTCAGCGCATGTTTTCTGCGCCTACAATAGCTGAATCTCATTCCCTACATATTAATCTTGATAATGGAATAGGTCAGAGTAAAAAAAAAAAAAAAAATGGAGTCTCCTCCAGTGCATAAATATTCTTTCCATCTCCGAACGGATCTAGAGGGGTTTTTAAACAATATTCAAAAAACAAATTTCATAAGGGAAATGATCATTAAACTGCTTTCTACACTTCCCTGGCACTGAAGGTGTTAAGCAGCAGAGTGTATCCAGTCTCAGGGAGCGCCTTACATATACACACACATACCGTGTTCCAATAAATTGTTTCACAAACAGACATCCAGAGAGCAGCCTCGTATAAAGCCAGCACACCTCCCTGGAACAAAGGCGGCTTTCATGCAGGTTGCTCTCCCTGGCACTCTGCAGGGAATTGGTACACTGACGTAATGCTGGCAGCCTCCGCACAAGCACCAACCTTGTTTTACTTGCAGCATGTTATTAAAGAGTAAAAGGGTAAAAGAAAGGGGGGAAAAATGCATAGGAATCTTAAAATGATCACTCTGCACTTGGGATGTCCTATGTACAGGAAACTGATGTGTGGTTTGAGACATACATTAATCCTATTTGTTTTTGTGTGAGGTCGCTTACAATAAACTATATACTCATTATGGCAGTATCTGAAACTTTGCACTTAAACTGGGAATAACCCTGATTGATTGACGGGGCATGGACCCGGGACTGTCAACCCGGGTCAGACCCTTTCAGGCATAAGCCAAACCCGGGTCGATGCATGTGAACGTCAAAAAAACTGGGGCTTTGGCTTATGTCTGAAAGGGGTATTAGGGGTAAATGAAAAAGTGTATGTGTGAGGCTGTAAAGCCAGGCATTAAAGTTGTGAGGCTAGAGCAGAGTTTTCAAACCTCCGCCACTACAGTTCAGGTTTTAAGGATGGTTAAATGAAATTGTCTGAAGTACTACAGGTGTGCCCACTCACATCCAGCCTCCCTGCACGTTACGCAGCCCTTTTTTTCCTAGAAAAAACTGTAATGTAGCATTTTTTATGCATATACAGGTGCAGTCGCACAAGGAATATAGGCGTGTCACATATGGTTTTAAAAACAGCAGAAGTCTGCATGTGCGTCTTCTTCTAACAGTTATGCATATAAGACGCATTTTCAGCAAAAAAAAAAAAAAAGACGCCCAACGCTAATGTAGTTGCACAGTATCTGTCACTCACTCACGCAAGGCATCTCCCGCTGCATGGCGTATTGAGGCAAGATGTATTAGGACACATCTGTAAGTCACCTGTGCTTAAGCATGAATATCCTTAAAATCTGGACTGTAATGGTGGAGTTTGGGAAGCTCTGCATTATGGGCTGATTTTGAATCTCACGGATCAAACAGCGAGAATTTGCACATTTTTGTGTGTGTCCGTCCAATTCGGAGATGGGTGGGATTTGGCTGGATCTGTCCTTCAGTGAAAAAGGGAGTGTCTGGGTGGATACTAGGTGGTGGCAAAGCGATCTCAAGGAACAACTCTAATTTGTAGAAAGCTCTGTGTGTACGGGGAAGGGAAGACCGTTTCTGACGGATCTCTTGTAACCTATCACGGGGCTGCTACAAGTGCAGGAACTAGTAATGACTATTGTGTTGCCAGCTCGGGTTCTGCTTGCAGAGGCACAAACCCTCACATTAGTTGAATAGATTTTCACAGCAGCATAAAAGTAGTAAATCAGGTTTTCACAGCTACCTGCAACTCAGAATTGGCACCTATGTCTGCCCCCCTTTACCAAGGGAAGACAATAGGGTTCTAAATAAAACAGATATATTTCTATCTATAGGTTTTACGGATGCAGTTGTTGAGCACCGCTCCAAGCAGTGAGTGCGCCTGACACGGACTATATTTTTTTATAGAAATGTATTTTACTGTTAGTGGGCAGTGACATAAGCAACTAGTTAATGTGTTGCCGATATACTGTATGGTTAAAACTACATAAAGTAAACAGCTTCACCTTCTAAAAAGGGGAAAAACACACTTGCCATATAGTAACAGAAATTATACATTTTAAAAACCAAGAGAGTTACTATATGAGCAAAGTAAAGTGTACTATATATCCTAAAAGTGGCATATAGCACATTTCTTACAAAATAAATAGTACTGCCTGTTAAGTTGGAAAGTAAATGTCTAACAGGAAACGGTCTCTGCATTGTAGTTGAAGTGTTACCCTCCTCTTATGCACCATGGAGGCACATGTTTCTGGTCTCAATAACTATTCATGAGAATGCAGCTCGCCTGTCGTCTAGGTAACTGTGCCATCACTGAGGCTTTTTTATTTGACTTGCTCCTTAGGAATTGATGGGTCGCTTTCCTGTTGTCTCAGATATGTCACGGATTCCCAATTAATTCACAGCCTACATTCTCATAAATCAAATCACCGAATGGCTGGCACTATGGGAATAGGTGAAAGGTATTCTTTTAAGTACATTTTGATCACTGGGAGTTTGATAATGATGAATGTTAGGACATTGTATCAAGGGAGAGGTAGACATACAGCTGCAATGTGCGGACAATGCATCTTTAACAGAAGGGAGGGGGGTTTAAAGGAAATGCTTGAAGGGTAAGTTAAACCACCCCTCTGGGGCCTTTCCCCTGTCTACAGAGAGGCTTAGCATAATATGAGGACGGTGGCAGATAGTGTTCTAGGAGGTTGTGCAGCTGTCTATCAAGGCTGCAGCCATTAGCCCATCTAAGGCTATTTAAGCATCCTTTCCTGAACAAGCCTTTCAGCAAGCCTATTCTATTAACCCTCTGCTAACGGAAGACGTGGTACACTCAGCAAATCAATAACACAGAGCTAAAACCACTCACTTGGCAGAAGGTTGCCAACTAGGGTTGCCACCTTTCAAAAATACCAGGGCTGGACAATTCCTCCTACCCGCAAGGACTACTAGTGTTAACATGAAAAGCCAAACATTTAGACAATGTCTTTACATGTTTCCAGCAGATGCAGGGGTCCTATGTGTTACAGTCCATGCACTGCAGCGTAAGAATAAACAGCCTCCAGCCGACACCTACACTAAGCCAGCCCCCGGCCTGTTCACGGACCTCTCCTCTCCATTAGGTGGTCACCGTGGCGCAAGTGGTCCCAGTAAAGCGGGCAGGTGGTAGTGGGGAGAGTCTGCACCGGAGCCGGTAGTCCTAGGGCTCAGCCTCTTGCTCTGATCACAGTAGGGAGAACACGCCAGCCAGCAGGAACCAAGATGACACCGGCCTCTGTGCTCCTGCGCCAAGTGGAGATGCTATCCCGGAAGCAGGAGCGGCCTGGAGCAGCGGAGCAGGTAGAGAGGGCTCACAGCAGTCGGATCAACACTGGTGGCTTGATCTTTCAAAATCGCCTTAAGGTGGGTCTATAGGCAGACTGTCCGGGACATGTGTTACATTCTGGGACAATCCCACCAAAAACTGGACGAGTAGTAGTCCTATTGTAAATGATTACAGAACATTAAAGCACTGAACTAAAAGTTTTCTGGTTTCCATGTAATAATGCTTTCTGTCTTACTATAGTAATGTGTTGTGGTATCTCTGATCAGGATTCATTTTATAATCATAACAAATTAAACACTTTACAATTTTAAAAAGACTGGACATATTTAGACTTTTATAATGGTGGAAACGTCACGTTTAAATAAACTGGAATTTGGCGTTACACGGGTACCTTCTTGCAAGCAATTTAATTATTATAATAGCAGATCCATAAAACGCATATCATTTGAACATTGTTGCTCATTTACAACGTAACCGGCATATTAAATTTATAGAATGCTATACAAACAGAAATGTAAAGGTAAAGAGCTACTTTACAAAACCAAAATGAGAAATGATGTTTGCTTGAGACCCGCAGGCTGGGAACGCTCTCTATAATGCTCCTGGGCAGTTCTAGCGCAATAGAGAAGTAGTGCTGGAATTCTGGAAGACACCTGTACAACAAACTGCAGAGGTTTTCAGTGTCACAAGCAAGACGTGGCCAACCAAGTACCATTATATACTGTACTGTATACGGGTTTCAAGGGTCATCACTTCACCAAATTCCTCCCTGCCGGCAAGTGCTGCCTAATGCAGTCTGGCTTGGAATCTATGCTCCTTTTCATTTCTCCTTTCAAACATTTTGTGGGAAGTCGACTTTGTTAAAAAAAAAAAAATAAAAAAAAAAATCCTGGTTTCTGCACATGATCCCTGCATAATTGGAACCTTACAGCTCCCCCACAACCCTCTCTTTACCTCCTGTGGGAGCAGCCACAGTGTTATTACAAGTCTTACTTTCTTGCTTTTCCTTCACTTGCCGAGCTTAGGGTTTCAGAGCTCAGCAGCAGGATTTCATTTCCTTTGCCCTAGAAGCACATCGGGCAAGGGGGCCAGCGAGGGAAATATTACTAGGCCAAGCTGGGACAAGACCAAAGACAGGGCCACAAATTGACTTGGGCAGCACAGCCATCATGTGCTTTCATGGAGCACTTAACAGCTCTCTGATCCGTTATGCTGCAATAAGTACTCCAAGCAATTAGTAGGATCAGCCTCCTCCAGTGCCCAATGGATTGAAGCAGCACTCTGCCATATATACAATCCTGTCTGCGTACACAGACCTCGCAGTTCCAGTGGTAGTCACATGGGAGCTGAATAACGCAGCACACTCTGCTTTTACACCATGGTCCAGAACACTGTGTTCTCAGCACACAGTGATCTGATACAGACCCCAATTGTTGTATATAGACAAATAAAACAATGGACTGTACCAGTTCAGCTAGGCATCCATGGATGCTAAACACATTGCCTCCCATCCCGTAATGTTAAGTCTGTTCTGTAAGGGGTTGCTATATCACCAAAGTGGCAAATGTTTTCAAACACTGTTGTAGAACTCTTGCAAATCTGTAGAGTTACTATGGCTCAAAAGAGAGGGAGATAGAAAAAAGAAAAATAAAGTTGGCAGCTTAAATAAATGATAAAATCATCTAGTAATTGCATAAGCTACCCACAGATCTTTAGCTTCTACACGTGGCACTTTCCCTGGCACACAACACCATGTTTCAAGCGGCAACAATCACGGAGCAAAACGATGCCGCCAGCTCCCAGAGATCTGCATGTCACGTCACGTCTCAACTTCCAACCCATCTAACCATACCTGAATCATGACAACAACCTCTTCTGCCTGCCAAACAGACAAGTCAGGGCAGGACAGCTTGCACAGACTGAAACTTTTAGCTTTGTGGCTCTGACTCTATGGAACTCACTTCCCGGCACAGTTCGAGAGGGCTCCACTGTAGAATCCTTCAAAACAGTCTCAAGACTTCCCTCTTCACCCATGCATTTCACTAATGTACCATCAGTTCCCAAAACAACACAACCCAAATGCTTAGCAGTTCTCTGTTCTGCTAAGCTTATTTGGTATCTTGTGATTATAAATGCAAGTGTAAAGCACTTTGGGGTATATTTACGAAGGTGTGAGGGTTTTTTTAGAAGTGGAGATGTTGCCTATAGCAACCAATTAGATTCCAGTTTTATCATTTATCTAGCTGCTTCTAGAAGATAATAGCTAGATTCTGATTGGTTGCTATGGGTAACATCTCCACTTCTACAAATCTCACACCTTAGTAAATATACCCCTTTGTGTCCTATTGGGAGAAAAGTGCTATATAGATAACATTATTATTATTATAATAAGTAGTAGTAGTAATCTTATAGCTTTTGTTGGAACCCTGTGCTGTAGAGGTTGGCCTCTTTAATGCACATAAATCTGCTGAGCATTTCTCTCTCCGCTTCCTTCCTGCTATCATGTGGTATAGCAGGCTTTAGCTGGTATCCTGTATCTCTTTGTCTGCATTAAAATCAGGAAAGGCTTTAACATAAGCTTCAGGTTGGCAAGAGCACCACAGGCATACACCTGGCTTATCCATTATCACACACTGCAGGATATTATAATGTGCATTATTGTGCCGACTGGCTCCGCTCATATGTTTCTGCCATGGTGGTATAAATTGTATAGCCCTCATCACCGGTTAATGAAAACAAATCCACGATATACAACGCAGGTATGGAAATCGCTATTCAGCTCAAGCGGAAGTATTCAGTTTCTTACATTAAAGCGGAACTAAAAAATCCTGGAAATGAAATCTCAAAATAACTTGTTTGGGCCTTACAATGATGCCCATTTACCGAATTGATCATTATTTCGGTGAAAGATCTAGTCTGGTGCACACACATGGCATCAGTGGCGTCACTAAGGGGGATACGTCTGTCACCCTCCGAGGGGTGACACCAAAATGCCGGCTCCTCCTCCGTGACAGGAACTGGGTGCTTCACTGTGACATGACATGCAGCACTCTGTTCCTGTCACAGAGTAGGAGCCGGCAGTGCAGCCAAACAAATCTCCAGGCTCTCTCTTGAAATACTAGGCATGCCCTGGGAGTGATCAAACTGGGGTTAGACCACACTCCCATCCCACAAGGCCACACCCTCTTTTACGGTGACGCGGGGGGACTTGTCTATGTACCGGGTGTGACTGACACCAGTGACGCCCCTGCATGGCATTAGTTGCTAGTCACTGATATCAGATACAAAGATACAATAATAGGGTGAGTAAAGAAAAACGTAGAATCAGAATTTGAAAAGTGTAAAAGAAATGCTGAATTATTTAAGCTTTGATGGCGCGTCAATAGAAATATAGAGCCTATTGGGATGGTGTCACAATAGGGGAACAGCGGATGTGATAGCACACACAGAGTTCTTAATCAGGATGCTGGGTTTTTGGGTAAATAGAAAGAGAGATGCAGATGCACACTCTTAGCACTAAGAACACTAGTATTAGGAATGTTAGGGACCCATGTGATGAAGTCACCTGGCCGCGGTACATGGGCCCGCATATTTGTGCAAATGTGTGCTAAGAACTTAAATTATTTTCCATGTTAATTGTGAGGGTTTAAATTATTTTTACTACAGGTTGAGTATCCCATATCCAAATATTCCGAAATACGGACTTTTTTGAGTGAGACCGAGATAGTGAAACCTTTGTTTTTTGATGGCTCAGTGTACACAAACTTTGTTTAATACTCAAAGTTATTAAAAATATTGTATTAAATGAACTTCAGACTGTGTGTATAAGGTGTATATGAAACATAAATGAATTCTGTGCTTATATTTAGGTCCCATCACCATAATATCTCATTATGGTATGCAATTATTCCAAAATACAGAAAAATCCCATATCCAAAATTCCTCTGGTCCCAAGCATTTTGGATAAGGGAGACTCAACCTGTATCAGTGTACTTAGTGCTAAGAGTGTGCATCTGCATCTCTCTTCCCCCAGCATAGTATTAGAAGCCTCAGCATGATAGCACCTCTTGATATCTTTAGTAATAGGATGTGCAGTCCAAGCCCCCGCTTTTTTGGTAAATAGCAGTAACAGGATAATGCCGGAACACAGTGGTAAATCAGGGGTCAACAGCAGTGCTATCAAACAGTGGGTAATATAGCAAATATCTGGGTGTCTCACCTCAGGAGCTAAGTACAGTGTGCAGTACTGTGACACTCTCATAGTAGTAAGGATGGCTGCAGTCTGCACATATGCATCAGGCCAGAGGTTGCACTTCCCTGCAGACTCTGGGTCCTAGTGCCCAGAATGTTCTACTACAAGGATACAGGCAGCACAGAATACCTGTCCTTCAACAACAGCCATTTCAAGTTGAAAATAAGCTTTAATAATTTTTATGTAGGCTGAGTAATGTTATCATTAAGGACTCCCAGGTCATCAGCACTGATATTCCACTAACTGACAGTGCCCTGTAACTGTGATTTTCCGTAATTAGTTCATAATGCAATGTTGTGGCCAGTGGGATCACGTGAAGACCTGATTTGTAAGCGACAGCTCTGCCACAGGTCATTTGATACATTAATGGAGTATAGAATGTTGTTTGAGGACATTGAAAAGTCAATGACAATGACTGCAGTGGAGGGGCTCTTATATAAGACTTTACCTTCCATGCGAGCCAATGCACAACACATAAATTTACAGCCGTCTCTCCCTAAAGGCCATAATCTGTGAATGTATATTTGCATTGCTTAAAGCTCTGATTAGCTATACCATCTGAGTAGTAGTAATAGTAGTAGTAATAGTAATAATAATTATTATTATTAATTTTTTTTATGTACTTCTTTTCTCGAAGAGGACTCTAAGCAATTTACAACTGCAGAAAGGAAACCACATTACAAGAGGAGGCTGCCATCTTGGGTGCACTACAATGGCTACAGTGTTACCCGAGGCTTGATACCCACAGATGCATTAGAGTGGGAATGACTATATTTTATCTAGTTGCCACAATCTTTGCAAAGAGCTTTAGATCTATGTTGACTAACGAGATTGGGCGGTAGCTTGCACAGAGATTAGGATCTTCGCCAGGTGCGTGTATGACAGCTTTAGTAGTAATGTCAAAGTTAGGGAGGCTAATTGGTTCATGGTTACATGATGCAAGCAGCATGACCGTAAATATCACTCACTGGGGCAGATGTATTAACCTGGAGAAGGCATAAGGAAGTGATAAACCAGTGATAAGTGCAAGGTGATAAACACACCAGCCAATCAGCTCCTAACTGTTAATTTACATATTGGAGCTGATTGGCTGGCGCGTTTATCACCTTGCACTTATCACTGGTTTATCAGTTCTTTATGTCTTTCCAAGTTAATACATCTGCCCCTATGGTAGAAGACAAATGTATGGGATTTTGTAAGAGCTTTCAAAGTAATTAACAATTGACAAATGGATTGAAAATTAATTGGCTTTGCTTGTTTGTGGTAGAGGAGACTCTGCTTCCAGATGCAGCTTTAGATTGTGTGGTCAAAAGTGTGTCCACCTTATCTCCCTTGTCAAAGAATCTGTGTTAGAGCAAATAGTATAGTGGTAAAATGATTTGCGTGAGATTAGTTGACATAATTTATCATCGCACCGTCACGGCTGTTTGGCATTACGGTTTGTGTATCTGAGCCATTAAGGGTGCAATTTTCACAGCTGCACCTCGACTAGTCAACCTGCCTTGGATTGCGTCTCTACGAGACTTCCATACTGTATTAAGACATATCTCACCAATCATGCGAAGGTTAAAGAACTGTAGCATGATCTGACTTCCCCAATGTGATATTTGGTTGAGAATCATGTTCTCGTCTAATTCACAGGATTGATGGAGAAGCGGGGTGAGAGAGATACCCACTGCCTGAAAGTGCACGCATGATTTGGCCATGAGGTGTGGTCATGCCCACAGCTTTCAACTTTTGGAAGTCCGTAAGGAGTAACTCGACATGGAAGTACTTTTTTCAGGTACTGGTATCCCAATTGGTGACCCTTATCTCCAAGTTGTCATCCAGAACTCCATGCTGAAGAATACTCCTGGAAGTATACAGATAAGGGGGCATATACAATGCGCACCAACCTTGTCCAACGAAGAGGCAAGCTCACAGGAGACAGGAATGAAGCAGAGTTAATACTTGGGTTTCTTTTCAGGTTAGATGGAGACCCGTGTCTTCTTCCACATGGCAAAATGTAGAAATGCAAGAGTGTCATCCGGTTTAGGGGAGATTTCCCATTTTTACCAGTGCCAGGTACCCCACTCTCTTCACAGCTGGGCATGTGGAGCAGTTTTAGTGATGCCTCAGGTATCTGCAGAACTCAACAAATGTATCTGCGTGAACGATACTGAGACATGTACTAGCACTAAATGGTCAATGCGATGGCCAAAAAGCTCAGATAACTTGGGGAGTATCGACCCTGTGGGATTTAAATTGTACAGTTTCTCTCTTTTTCTCTAAGTAAAGTCTATGACTTAGGGTGCCAGTAATTTTTTTTATATTATTATGTGCCAGGTGCATTTATTGCTCACTAAATGCCTATGGTGGTTTGATCCCCTCTGCCCAGGATCGGCCAATTCGGTAGTAGAGCAGGTAGCTAGAAACACCTCATGTTGTTAGGTCTTGGGCCATAGCGCATGACTTGATTTATTGGAACTCTAGCAGGTAGGAGGTGAAGTTACTGTATGTCAGCTGCTTGAACCAGCACACTATCAGTGGAAACTAGGCTCTATGTAAATGCAATAGGGACCATACAGTGTATTCCTGTGTAGTTACAACCAAACTAGGCATCACAGTGGCTCTGGTGGCAAGGCATGGAGGTCTCAAATTGTTACGGTAGATTACAATGCCTGGCAGTTTTAAAAAAATACGTAAGGATCACAGATGGGTTTTGACCCAGTGATGCAACAGTAAGAGGTGTTTCATTAGCAGTGAACCCAAAAATGAAACAATTAATGCAGCTTTACTGTTCAGCTGAAAAAATAGAAATCTCAACTACTACGTCATAAATGCATTAACAGAATTTCTTTTCCTACAACGATTTGACTTTTTACCGGCATAATGGTAATCTGGATATGATATTTCAATATTCTGACTTGGATTAATTCATACTAGTGCACAGTTGTGAATAAGTGGAGAAATACTATAATCGCACTGTCAAAGATGAATAAGGACCACAGTTATGTAGTAGGTGGAATGTGTAGTCTGCCAAAGTCAAAGAGATGGCAAAACACAGAACCTGTAGTGGACAAAAAGGTATGAAATTGGGGGAATTCTTTACCTAAAAATGGTACAGATGCACGCCAAAATATTATATAGACACATACAAAGCAATCCTTTGTGGAAATGTGAGAGCAGTGAGGCTATAACCTCATTTACTGTGTAAGGCATGGCACCGGTCGGCCCAGGTTGGCAGGAAAAAGAGCAGATTCCTGGAGACTTGTTTGGAATTTTCCTCCTCAGCTTCTGGACGCCCTCTGTGAAAGTTTGTCAGGTTTGTAGTTTGGAAGTCACAGATTAAACCGGTAATTAAGTTAAGGATTTTGACATAACCGAATTGTTTTATATTATGGGTTGCTGACCCACTTTGGATGGGCACAAACAGATTTCCATTCATGGCATCAAGGTTCTGCAGAGGCACGTGACTGCCCTCCTACCCTGAATCAGCATGCCAGGTTATTGTGTTTTAGGACTGCTTGACAAGAAGCCATTTGTCTTTTATATTACTCTGTCAGTCTTTGAAAGCAATCAGCACCCCAGTTTGTTACATTTACAAATTATTGCAAGCAGATGGATGAAGGTTCTCTTCGTCTCCTAATTACGTTGGAGATTTTGCAGGTTTTATTTTCCCTCCTACTAACACGAGAGCTTAGAGAGTAAGCATACGGCTGGCCCATTTTTCTAGACTCTCGTTTGGACACTGCACCTTCTTTTCTTCAATTTGGTTTTTATTTTGTGCATGAACATGTACTGGTTAACTTAACAAGTTTGTTCACCAAGTGCATTGTTAAAAATAAATAAACTATTTAATGAAAAGTTAGTATACATTTTGAATAAAGCTTGCCTCTCTCAGTCTCCCTTTTGGATAAAGCAAAACTGCATTCTTTATCATTCCCTCATATCTTAATTAAGCCTTGGAGAGTGATCAAGTGGAAAGAGATAAACTACTAACCAATCAGCTCCTGACATTTTTTTTTTTAGAAACAGCCAGTAACATGGAAGTTAGGAGCGGATTGGCTGGTACATCTGACCCATAATCTGGACTTTAAACCACATAGGTTTTGGAACCGCTTGTTTAACGACAACAAGGACAAATAAATATGAGCACATTTGAAAACCAAAAGGGGACTACAGCTAATTTGTTTCATTTACAGGTAAATTCACAAAGCGTTCCCTTTGCAGATTTCCAGTTTGTGTTGAGAGATTCCACCTGTTAATGATAAGCATTGTAACACTGTAACACAAATGTATGGGATTTTGTAAGAGCTTCCAAAGTAATTAACAATTGACAAATTGATTGAAAATTAATTGGTTTTGCTAGCTTGTGGTAGAGGAGACTCTGCTTCCATACGTAGCTTTAGATTGTGTGGTCAAAAGTGTGTGTCCGCCTTATCTCCTTTGTCAGAGAATCTGTGTCAGAGCAAATAGTACTGTGGTAAAATGATTTGCGTGAGATTAGTTGACATTTATCATCGGGCTGTCACGGCTGTTTGGCATTACGGTTTGTGTATCTGAGCGATTAAGGGTGCAGTTTTCACAGCTGCACCTCGAATAGTCAACCTGCCTTGGATTGCGTCTCTACGAGACTTACATACTGTATTAAGACATATCTCACCAATCATGCGAAGGTTAAAGAACTGTAGCATGATCTGACTCCCCCAATGTGATATATGGTTGAGAATCATGTCCTCGTCTAATTCACAGGATGGATGGAGAAGCGGGGTGAGAGAGATACCCACTGCCTGAAAGTGCACGCATGATTTGGCTATGAGATGCGGTCCTGACACTGTTGGTGGAAATCTCTGGATTTGACAAATTTCTCTTATAAAAAAATAAATAAAAAAATAGCGCAAAATAAATTACTTATATATAACAGTCATTATTATAGAACTTTTTTGTTGTCTTGTTTCTGTTTAATTCAATGCTTTCATCCAATCCATAATATATCTGTTACTTTCAGTGATCTATATCTGTATAGCTATACAGCATACATGGTTCTTAACTAAACCAATCATTGGGAGAAAAGGGGGTTGTTTCTCACCTATGACATCCAGGCTGTAAGTGTGGTTGATAGACCCATGTTCATTTTGTACAATGCAAGTGTACATGCCCTTGTCAGAGGGAACAACGCTCTCCATGATCAGACTCCAGTGTTGGTTACGTACCTGGGGAGACCAGGAGAAATGATGGAACACAATATTAATGACCAAAACCAAAACTAAGCAAACCCTTGATCTACAAGTAAAGGAAAAAACATTTTTTGCCATTAGAACATGAGAAATAGGTGGAATAACAACACGAAGGGTGGAGCTTAGCAATATGTGGAGAACTAAAGGTCAGTCATCTTTGATCTAAACCAGAGATTCTCAACAGGTATTTCAGTCTGTGTTAGCAGGTGGCATAATTAATCACTAAACCTCCTGTGCATGAGTAAAGAAATCCAGAAAACATGACCTGCAGGCGATACTAGAGGACTGCATCATGGATCTAAACAATTGAGCAGTATATGTTGTTTGTTTCATTCTGGGCGGATCAATGGGGTCTTCCAAACAGCGTAACTTGGCACTATGAGGCTGACTGTGGTAAGCACAGTTCTCTTTTCATGGACGCAAACGGCGAGTTTTTGCATACAGCGCATGTGTAGAAGCGAGTTTACACATTTTTGTGTAATTCTGACCTATTCAGTGACAAATGGAACTTAGTTGGATCTGTCTTTCCCTGAAATAGGGCGTATCAGTGGAGGGAACTGAGCAGCAGCATAGCAATCGTACGTAACCATCCCGACTTGTATCATGGGAGTGTCTTGGGCATGTATGAAAGGCTCCGTGCGATTCTCAGTTGTACGGAAAGTGCCAATGCTAAGGATGACTGTTGCGACAGCCGCCATAAAATTAATGGGTGGCACGAATTCCCACTTACACACACACAGACCCTTGCATTAGTTGAATGGATACTGGCATTATCATAAAGGAGTAAAGCAGGCTTCCGCGGCGGCCAGTAACTACAGACACTTTTTAAGTATTAACCCTTACAGTATATCCGGTTTGTTTCCTTTCTTGCCCAAATATTCATCTTAAATTGTCATACAGATTAACAGGAAAATAAAGGTTGGTGACCCAGAGTTAAATCCCTCATGGTCGTCATTAAAGATAGACTATTAGCCATTTAAACAGTAACTGAAATAATGCACATTTAATGAGGGGAACAAGATGTCCTTTTAAACACAAAACTTCTGCTCATATAAAAGTTTACATACAGTTCCAATAAGCAAAATGGAAAACAAAATAATTGTGTTTAATACTGTATATAAATAATCAGCGCTAAGCAATTATCTTTTGCAGGTCCAATATGTAAGTGGTCAGACACAAAGATTGATTATGAGATTTTACGCCTAAAATATTTGTCTCTATTGAGATCTGAAACCAATATTCTACACAATGAATGGAGAGAACTGAGGATTAGGTTCCTTTATGCTACAATGCATGCAGTATTGCGTCTGTGAGATCATTTAGTGTGTCTGTGAGCGCATATTGGGGGTCATTCCGACCCGTTCGCTCACTGCGTTTTCACGCAGCAGAGCGAACGGGTCCCTGCTGCGCATGCGCCGGCGCCTTTGTGCGCCTGCGGCACGGCCGACGGCCGTGGCAGGACAGCGATCGCCTCTGCCTGATTCACAGGCAATCGATGAGCGGGAGGGGGCGAAACGGCGGTCGTAGGCGCGGTCCGGCCAACGCAGGCGTGGCTGGACCGAAAGGGGGGCGGGCCGCAGCGGCTGCGTGACATCATACGCAGCCGCTGCGGGCCAGGGAGCGAGGAGTAGCTCCCGGCCAGCTCGCTAAAGCTGCGCTGGCTGGGAGCTACTCTTGAAGTGCAAAGGCATCGCCGCTGTGTGATGCCTTTGCACTTCTGCGGGGGGGCGGCGGCACTGACATGCAGGGCAGACTAGCCCCGTGCTGAGCGTCCCCCCGCATGTCAGGAAAGATGATCGTAGCTGTGCTAAATTTTGCACAGCTACGATCAACTCAGAATGACCCCCATTGTACAGCCTGAGAATATTGTATGTATTCCATAGGATAGTGGCTACATAACTCTGATTGTTATGGGTCCCTAATACTCGTTGATCTTAAGATAGCACCGTCTGCTTCACTATCTCTACATACATATTACCCTATTCAAAAATGTGGTGCTAATTACCTGTCCCAATGTAATTACTGTCTAAGAACTTCTATCTATGAGAGAGAACTGCAGAGAGAGCAGAGGAATGTAGAGGAGGGGAGTGGAGCTGGTGATGCCATGGAGTGGGGGGAAGGGAGAACAGGTATCGCTTTATTTTAATGGAATAACGAGCCTCCTTTCAGTGCACACAAAGTCCTATTCAGCACAGACGTCTGCTGTGTCAGCAACTCATTCTGTGAAATGATTTTAGGGTGATGAGGGACAGTTCTGATCAGAGGAATCCCGGCTATGCATCGGCTCTAAGTGTCCTTTCCGAGATGGAATTCTCAGAGTGGTCGATGGCTTCAGGTAATGCTTATAGAAACGTACGGAGCATTTCAAAAAAAGGGTTTTGACTTTAGGACGATTTGTGCACATTTACAAAAAGATCCATCACCATGTTCTAAGATGATGATAATAATATTTCCTGCATAGTGCCAGGGACAGGGCATTTTTATCAGTGCATTATTACTCCCTCCAACCCACATAGCAAAGAGTTGTGGGGAGAACACAGGAGCCAGCATTCAACCAGTGCAATGACATGCGATCCATGGCTCTTCAGCTGTGGGTGTGCTTAAACTTGTAGTTCCACAGAAAGTGTCCAGGCTTCGCGTTACTGCATATTACCACAAGAGCACAAGTTAGAAGATTAAACCCTCAACTGAGCATCAATTATATTCCATAGTAAAATTGCATTCCAGAGACATTGCTAATCTCTAAATAAGGGGTCACTCAGGATAAATCTACCGGTGTCGCCCAGGCATGCAAAAATCAAGAACTACGGCTGAAGCCCTGCATGTCCAGACAGTCAACATGACAAATGTTATAATTCCTATCCCAGCTCCTGTCTTTCCATTAAATGTGTTAAAGCCATTTACTGTCACTCATCAGTAATCTCTTTTAATCCTACATTATGAGGATAGAGGAGGAATACACTATACGCCAGAAGGTGTCTGTAGGTTCAAGGCCATAAAAAATAGTTAGGCCAACACCGGGTCTGCTGAATTCCAGGACATTTGCCCTTCATTCCAGGGCACCTACAATCAGCGCTGTGTACACAGCCAATTCCCAGCGATTAAAATGTTTGCTCAGCCCTCTATTTACTCACATTAACCTGCCTGTGTAGAAAGGGCTGTGGCGGGAATGACTTATCGGGGACAGCAGATGTGGGAACAGAATTCTGTTAATGTTAAACCTGCTTTCTTCGGATAAAACAAGTTTGCTTTTTGGGAGGGGCAAGAAAACGTTGGTTCTTGCGATCAAAGGTGCACTCCAGGCTTTCATTGCACACAAGGAAAATAATAGTGGTCTCCAGTTGACCACACTCACACCTACCTGTATGCACTATCCATATGCACACCTGTATGCACTACCCACGTGCACAAACCTACCTGTATGCACTACCCATATGCACACATCTACAGTACCTGTATACACTACCCACATGCACACACCTACCTGTATGTACTATCCACACAATGATACCTACCTGTATGCACTACCCACATGCACACACCTACCAATATATACTACCCACACCTACCTGTATGCACTACTCACGTGCACACATCTACCTGTATGCACTACCCACGTGCACACACCTACCTGTATGCACTACCAACACAATGAATCCTACCTGTATGCACTACCCACGTGCACACACCTCCCTGTACGCACTACCCATGTGCACACACCTCCCTGTACGCACTACCCATGTGCACACACCTCCCTGTACGCACTACCTATGCATTCATACTTACCACCCACGCACATACATACCTGTATGCACTACCCAGATACTCACATCTATCTGTATGCACTACCCAGACATTCACAACTACCTGTATGCACTGCCCATGCGCACACATCCACCTATATCACTATCCTTGTATACTCATGCCTACCTGTATGCACTACCCACATGCACACACCTACCTGTATGTACTACCCACATGCACACCTACCTATATCCCTATCCATGTATTCTCATGCCTACCTGTATGCACTACCCACATGCACACCTACCAGTATGCACTATCCACGCAATGACACCTACCTGTGTGTGCCACCCATGCACACACCTACCGGTGCGCACTACCCACACACATACCTGCATGCACTATCCACCCATTCACATCTATTTGCATTACCCACGCACACACCTTTACCTTTATGCAGGATTCATGTACTTACTCCTATATGTATGCCTGACACACACAGAAACCTACCTGTATGCTTTAAGTGTTAACAATATACATCTAACCACAGAGTACAGATACTGTACACTAGTCTTTTTACATATAGGAAAAACAATGATAAGCATGTGCACACATCATGCTGCCATTAGCACGGTAACAGTGCCCGATCATCACTAGCGTGGAAAGGGAAGGGGAAAAGATTTGCTATTTGCGGTACAAATTTGATGTTTATCCATGTGAAAAGGATTGCAGAGTTTTACAATAGCCATAACATATCAGATGATTTTCCAATTGCCATTACCTCTTATGCTGCCCTCTGGTGATAACAAGGCATCTATTTTGGATTGTGGGAGGAAACCCACGCAAGTACGGGGAGAATATACAAACTCCACACAGTTAGGGCCATGGTGGAAATTGAACCCATGACCTCAGCGCTGTGAGGCAGTAATGCTAACCATTACACCATCGTTACTCTGACATGCGGAGGGACGCCCAGCACAGGGCTAGTCCGCCCCGCATGTCAGGCCCTGCCCCCCCTGCTGGCAGGGACCTACTGGCCGCGTCCCGAGTTGCAGCGGCTGCGTGTGACATCACGCAGCAGCGGCCCGCCCCTCCCAACGGTTGTAGCGCAGTTGGCACGCACTCTCCCGCCCCACAACCGCCTATGCCTGTTAATCAGGCAGAGGCGATCGCAGCCAGTGAGATGCTGATAGCATGTCACTGGGCTCCCGGGGTGCGCACATGCAGTGCAGCCGCTGCGCATGCGCACTCCACACAGTAATTCAGACTATGATCGCGGAGGCTGAATTACCCCCTGAATTTGTCTGTGGAGAACTAAGTTATGGCCCAAATTAATTGAACATTTATTTTAAATTACAGTGTAGGCACTGGGGATAGTTACCTTAGCTATTTGTTAGTGTGGTGTACCCAACAAAGATATTTTGGCAGCACTAGCGCCTTACCAGACTGTCTCATCTGCTGGGCTCACATTTTGGGGAAGATTTATCAAAGTGGGAGAGTGACAAAGTACCAGCTCCTAACTCATTTTTCAGATACACAATATGTAACATGACCATCAGAAGCCGACTGCTAAATGCTTTCTCTCTCTCTCTCCACGGTTAGATATCTCCCCCCCCCCCCCCCCTGTATGTCTGCCCATATGTGCTAAAATTGACCTGAATATATTTATTAAAATAGATGTAAGAATACACACACCTAGATATGATGAGCAAAAAAGTGAACTGCTTGATTCTAAGAAATATCTATCGACCTTGCCTAATCCACCTTCCAGTCCATATGTACCCAATTAGCAGACGCCCTCCCACTTCCAGCATGACATCACTGTTTGAAATACTATCATACTGGAATGTGTAACAGAATCTAGGACCAAATACAACCAAGGTATGAGGATCACTTTATAGAAAATGTATTTCCATCAGCCGGGGTCGCCTTTTCCTTAATGGTCTGCATTACATAAAATAAGTCATAATGTGGCGCTGATAATCAGGGTCAGCAGTGCTTTCATGTATAAATATATCACTGTGCTGAACTCTATACTGGATGTACAGTAGAAGGGACACAAAATCCATTATTCTACTTAGAAACAGACTGCGAGTTTGCACAGTCTTGGCATGCAGAGAAGTAAACCACAATGAGAAGTAAATAAAAGATGCAAGGACAGGTCAAAGTGTGCACACAATACAAAGAAAGGGGATAAAGAGTATTTCCAACACAATCATTTACACAGGAGAAAACACACACACCAGCTGCCGAATGTACACCCAGGAGTGCTCACACATGCAGACGGGGAGGGAGAGCTGCCTGCGGAGGGGGCTCAGCACTTACATACTGCTATAAAAATGTGCAGTGAAAACACACAGGCATCATCACAAGTAGCAACATGCAGCAGCATAAGAACTCAAGTGTGAACATAAACAAAGGCACATAAAACACATGTGAACAGGACACAACCCACAGCAGAGTAAAAGCATGCTGGAGTGATGCGCTTAGGAAAGCATTGTTTGAGTCAAAGTTCTCAAGGATTGCACAGTGCACAGGAGACAATGGTATTAAATGCTGTACTATTGCAATGAACAAACCCGTTCATTGCCACTAAAGCCTGAACTACATGGCCAATAACACCTTTTATTGTGTACAATTGGAGTTCTAGCTATTTAGAAGGACACGGTTTTGTACAGTCATGAAAGTTGACTAGACCGTCACTAGAGTCTGCTTCTCTCTGATCAGGTGGTCACTCATTTATGAGATATGAGATTTTAGTGCTCGCTAGTTGGGTCAATGCGATATTCCTATAATCCTAGATAGGGTGAGGAGCAGTGCTTAAAGTGGTCCTAGAGAGGTGGTGGAACTCACCCCCCTTCCCACGGTGGCAATTCAACAAAGGTATTCCGCGCGCCATAGGCGCGCGTCGCAAAGAGGGGCGTGGTCTCAAAAAAGGGGCGTGTTACACAATAGTAATAAAGCCCACAGTAGTAGCACCCCATAATACACATAATGCCTACAGCAGTAGCGCCTCTTATACAATGCCCACAGTGGTAGCGCCCCTTATATAGAGCCCATAGTAGTGGTGCCCCTTATGCAATGCTCGCAATAGCAGTGCCCCTTATGACCCCAGGAGTGATGCCCCTTATGAAGTGCCCCCTTTACAATGCCCTCATTAGTAGTGCCCCCAGTAGTAATGCCCTTAATGGTAATGCCCCCAGTCGTTTAGCCCCTGTAGTTATGCCCCCTTGTAGTTTAGCCCCCAGTAGTAATTCCTCCAAGTAGTAATGCCCCCAGTAGTTTAACCCCTGTAGTTACGCCCCCAGTAGTAATGCCACTGTAGTTATGCCCCCAGTAGTAATGCCCTCCTGTAGTTTGCCCCCTGTAGTAATGTCTCCCAGTAGTAATGCCCCCAGTAGATGCCCCTCTGTAGTTTGCCCCCCAGTAGTAATGACCCCCCAGTAGTA
The DNA here is from genome assembly GCF_028390025.1 of Pseudophryne corroboree. Lineage (NCBI taxonomy): Eukaryota > Metazoa > Chordata > Amphibia > Anura > Myobatrachidae > Pseudophryne > Pseudophryne corroboree. Next base: position 662,014,182 of record NC_086446.1, read on the forward strand.
ATGCCCTCCTGTAGTAATGTCCCCCAGTAGTAATGCCCCTCAGTAGTTTGTCCCCCAGTAAATGCCCCCCAGTAGATGCCCCCCAGTAGCTTGCCCCCCAGTAGTAATGCCCTCCTGTAGTTTGCCCCCTTGTAGTAATGTCCCCCAGTAGTACTGCCCCTTGGTAGTCTGTCCCCCAGTAGTAATGCCCTTCTGTAGTTTGCCCCCTTGTAGTTTGCCCCCAGTAGTAATGTCCCCCAGTAAATGCCCCCCAGTAGTAATGACCCCAGTAGATGCCCCCCCAGTAGTAATGCCCCGTAGTAATGCCCTCTCAGTAGTTTGCCCCCCAGCTGCTACACAAATAAAAAAAAAAAAAAAACACAGCACACACCATACTTACAATCCCCGCTCCGTGTCCGGCCGCTGCAGTCCTCTCGCCGCCCGCTCCTCTGCACTATGGGAGAGACGTCATGACGTCTCTCCCATAGCGCGCACTGACTGAGCCGGAAGGCGGAGCTCAGTACTGAGCTCCTGCTGTGCGGGAAGACGGGCGACCGCTGGTAACACACTCTCAGCGGGCGCCCGTCATCTCCCTGCAGCGACGGGGACACATCGCCGGGTTAGGTGAGCCAGAGGAGGTGGAACTGCGTTCCGTCTCCAAGTGGAACTGACAGAACGCAGTTCCGCCCCGTTCCGGCTCACTTTAACCCCTGGTGAGGAGTCTGGTGCGCTTAGGGGGATGTTTATCAAAGCATTGAGAGAAATGAAGCACTAACCAATTACCTCCTTACTGTCATTTTTTTTAAACACAGCTTATAAAGTTAGAAGCTGATTGTTTAGTACTTTGTCTCTCTGCATGCTTTGCTACATACCCCCTCATAAAAACAAAAAGGGAGGAGTTCAATTAGCTGTGGTAATTTACTGTGGTTAATTGACCCTTCTGGGGCTATCCAATCTGCCACCAAAGCCAGCACTGATCGAGATATTATTTTCACCTGCCTGAGGAGAGAAAAAAATGCAGATACAGGTTGAGTATCCCATATCCAAATATTCCGAAATACGGACTTTTTTGAGTGAGAGTGAGATAGTGAAACCTTTGTTTTTTGATGGCTCAATGTACGCAAACTTTGTTTAATACACAAAGTTATTAAAAATATTGTATTAAATGACCTTCATGCTGTGTGTATAAGGTGTATATGAAACATAAATGAATTGTGTGAATGTAGACACACTTTGTTTAATGCACAAAGTTATAAAAAATATTGGCTAAACTGACCTTCAGGCTGTGTGTATAAGTTGTATATGAAACATAAATGCATTCTGTGCTTAGACTTGAGTTCCATCACCATGATATCTCATTATGGTATGCAATTATTCCAAAATACGGAAAAATCCCATATCCAAAATACCTCTGGTCCCAAGCATTTTGGATAAGGGATACTCAACCTGTAATTCACAAATGCAAACACACGCAAGTCTTTTTTCCAGGAGAAAAAAACAAAACAAAAACAGGCTACAACTGAATCGTCCGAAAAAGAAATTGAGGGGAAAAATTGCGGTTGCAGGGCGAATTGAATTCTCCCTAAAAATATTCTGCCATAAATCACAGAATCGGTTGTGAAAGGTTCCTGAATCAAACACATTTGGAAAGTTGCAAAAGTCCCTGCTGTCTTCATAATAATGGTAATTGTAAACTCCCATTATTGAATATACAAACCATACGCTTACTGCAATATTAAGGCACCGGCATGTCTATACATTTTACATGCTAGGAAATATTAAAAGAATGCCATTACTCTGTAATATAAGCGCTTGCTGTACAGCAGTTAGACCTGTGATAGGCAATCTGATACACTACAGGGGCCACAAGGGGAGGCCCTCTATCCTTCCCAAAGGACACACATTAGCTTTATCTCACTAATAAGTAAAAATGTAATAAAAAAAAATAAAAAAAGAAAAAAAAAGAAGGAGACACCCATCTGTAATAATGTATCAGGAGGCATTACATACAACGGTTACAAGCTCTAACAAAGATTTAGAGCTGGGGCCCCGGGTGATATTCAGTATGCCGGCTGTTGGGATCCTGGCGCTCAGTGTACCAGCGTCGGAATCCCAACACCCGGCATACAGACAACTATTCTCCCTTTTGGGGGTCCACGAACCCCCTGGAGGAAGAATAAATAGTGTGGCTCGCGTAGCGCGCCACCGTGCCCGCAGCAAGCCCGCATGGGGCTCATTTGCACTCGCCCAGCTGCTGGTATGCCGGCGATCGGGATCCCGGCCGCCGGCATACCATACTACACCCGGGGGCCACAGGTGTAGGCTCGCATTATCTAGTCAAAACACATAGGCATCCTAGTAATAAATGAACTTTGAATGTAATGCAGTTATGTAACTCACTTATTCACTGCTTATATTAATAAGTAAATGAAAAGTACAGTACAAATAGAAATAAGGTTCAATGGTGCCATTCCCGCTAGAGTGTTCCAAAATGTTAATGGTGCTCTCAGTTCTAGATCGCAGCACACCCCATTATCATGCATTAATGCACTATATCAATTCAATACATGCATGAAAAATACATGAAATAATTGTTTTTGTTTTTTTAAATTAACCTTAAGCCTCGTTTTGCTTAATTTTTTTTACCCAGTTTCCCAGCTAATGCATGTGAGTGAGCTCCAAGTTCAATTAAATCCACTCCAACTGCTAGCTTGTCATACTTGCTTGCTTCAAGTGGGGACTAAGTGTCTCTGATCACTGGCACTGATAACAGATCAGAGCCATGGGCAGCTGTTAGAACAGAACTTATTTTAAGTCATGGAGACATCCTGATTCTCCGATCATCAAAATATCTTACATCCTTACACATCCTGAACATTTAAACAGCCTACAAGTAGGAAGTTACCATTAATGCTATTGTTACTACATCTGGCTCGTGGCTAAGCAATTTTTATCTAGGAAAAAATATTTACTTTTTAAAACTACTCTCTGCCGATCAAGGTCTCAATGCACCTGAACACAAGCATCATATCTAAACTACTGGGGTTATTAAGAGTTATTGCACATGGTAATTATTATATTGTCCTGATAACAGCCCTGCACCTGCCACTTTTTATTATCCCCACACAATGAGGCAGTATTCATGTAGATCACATTTACTAGAAATCTATTAGGAGAACTGTAAATCATGGCAAAAGTTTCTTAGATCAGCTAAATTTAACAACATTATAATTCTGGCATATAGTTTAAAACATTTTAAATATAGCAGATTTATCTGCAGAGTATATAAGCAGATTGCTTTAGGAGCATGGAATAAAAATAAATAATTGCCACTCTACGGTCACTTATTTGTTTAGCTAACATCCACATTTATTTTTCCATAGGAAAATCTCAGTTATGGTGTGTACACACGGTGAGATTTTTTTCTTACGATTTTGACTATATAGTCAAAATTGTAAGAAAAGTTAGTGCAAATTGCAAGGTGAAAGTCACCTTGTGATCCCGATTCGATGCCGATGCGCGGTCGGTATCGCAAGAATAGATAGACTGTGCAGGCAAGTCAATTTTGACTATCTCTATAGAAGAGATAGTCAAAATTGACACTTAGCCAAAATCGCACATAGTCAGTATCGCAAGCACATAATGAGTGTGCTTGCGATACGGACTATGTGCCGATCTGGTCCCTGTCGCATAGTGATAATTGGGCATAGCCCGAATCTCACCGTGTGTATGGGCCATTAGTTAGATATGTGGTGGCATGTGAGCTAAATATAATAGTGCACCCATCACCAACAGACACAGTTACTGCAGCTGCTTTGGGGGTTGAATCAGCATTCACAAGAACGCACCCTAGTAGCATAGGAACTCACTAGTTCTAATGAATGGAGAAGCCAAATTTTAGCATGCATGTCGTTGGTACATTAGAAGTCACCAAAACCTGCACAGAGTTAGTAATCGCCACTTTCCTGGTTAAGATGTACGCCAATCTCCAAAAAGTCACCTTACCTTGTACCCGCCAATCCTATGTTCTTGTTTGAATTCTTTGTTGTTCTTTAACCACCTCATGGAAGGAGTTGGGTTCCCTCCGGCCGGGCAGCGCAACTTCACTGTATTGGCAGCTGGAACAGCATGAAGCCGCTTCTCCATCTTCTCCGGGTTTGTCCAAAAGGGGGCCTCTATAAGTAAGAGCAGCCATATTTGTTATTGGTGTCTAAAACATGTGCTTATTTCCCTGGCCAGTTTGAACAAGGATGCACTTTTAAATCTTCTTAGACATAGCCATTCAGTTTTCAAGGACCAAGCTGAAAGGTCACTTTCGAGTTAGGTCACACAATTGGTCAAAGCAATATGAACATGGCTGTCTGTAAGGAAGGCTGTTCACATACACTGCTATGGGTCATCTACATTTACAGACATGACTGATAATAATCAGATCAATACAAATCATGACTGTGCTCTGGTCACACAAGAAGCAATACTGGCCATAGATGTAACCAAATGTCACAGGTATAAAAAGGATAACGAAAATAATATTAAAGGCAAAACCCCGACACATGTAGTGAAACACTCACTTATATTGTTGTTGTCACTGGTGACATTTTCTGACACATCATTGTCGCTGTCATCTTCGTCATCTCCTGAGGAGCTGGCTTCTGAAACAGGAACAAGACACAGTAAACAGCAATGTTCCAAAAGAAAATGAAGCTCGTCATTACGCATCGGTGGCATTAATGTGATCAGGGAGACACGGAACAAACAGAAACACTTTCTCAGCAAATAATTCTACGAATACACAGGTAAAGCTGGGCAGCCAAGGAGTACAGCACCGCCCCATGCAGTCATTCTGACGCTCTACAAACATGTTCAGCAAGCCACAGGGAATCCTGGGATATCCAACAAGGTAGTGGAAATTGTTGGGGTAAATTATTTAAGCAGCACATTAAAATATGCACGACATCTAGGACTGAATAGTATCTAGATGGCTCTTCTTTTTTTTTTTTCTCTCTTATTGGGAAACCTTGCTTGCAAAGACAAATTGTTAGAGCTATTTCTTTGTTTGCAACACAATGATGACATACAGTGTATTATGGTCTGCTAGGTTACACTTCTATTCTCCAGTCACTCACCTGTGACATTCACAAGGAAGAAATGGGTATTGCTCTGGGCCCCTTTATGCACTGAGCAAGCATACAGCCCTGAATCCCTGAGGAACGTCTCATTTATCCGCAAGTAGTTCAGGACAATCACCGTCCTATTGCCGGATTCTAATTTCACCCCATCCTTGGTCCAAATCACCAGGGACGCATCGTTGTGAGGACAGCGCAGATCAAGTGGCTTGCCGGGGATAACGGTAAAAACATCCGGCTGGGAGATTTGGTATTTGGTTGGAGGTTCTGCATCAGAAGGACAGAGGGGAAGCAGCAGAGAAAGGAAAGACACCAAATGTCAGTAAAGCACCCACAGAAAATCCACTCAGCAAGCAGTGCAGATCCTACTTGCTGGTATACACTATGCAGAGATTAGTGAGGTTACACAAGTCATGCATTGTGGTAGTAGCAACACCAAAAGGCTCAAGTCTATCCAACGTTTGATAGTTTGTGTTATGTTTTGTCGACACTCAGAATGTCAACACCATAGTGTCAACATTCACAATTTTGACATTGTTAATGCAGTAAGTCGGAATGTCAACAATGGTATTTCCAATACAGTTTTAGTGTATGCTTAACTGCAGCCTAGCCCTAAGCTAAAGCTAACATTAGTGGGGGTTCCTACCTTCTGGTAGTAGGGTGGCTGCCGCTACCCATGCCATGCCCGGAGAAGAGAGAACCAGCGGGGCCCCGTACCTGCACAACTGAACTGGCAGGTGTCAGGACAAGAGGCCTCAGGACTGCCCAAGTGCAAAACACTGGCTTCTATGGACTGCATCACCTGCAGCCTATAGAAGCCGGAAAGGGCTGCCCGAAAGGCAGGGAGTGGCTTCCTACTGGAAGCACACACTCTGCTAATCGCAGCCCTGTCAGGAAGTCTCAAAAAGAGAAAACACCTCCAAATGGGACTGCCTGTCCTGGTGGGGTTTTTTTTTCTTTTTCTATTATATTTACATATACACACACACACACACACACACACACACACACACACACATACATACATACATATATATATATATATATATATATATACACACACACACACACGTACGTACGTACATACATACATGTATACATACACACACACACACACACACACACACACACATATATATATATATACACATACACACTTCTCTTTAACTTGTTATGTAAACAGCACTGCAACAATGTATCGAGTATCTAAATCAAGCATCAAAAGATGGAGAACAATTTTTAATTTATTTCTTTTTTAAAAGGAACATACAAAGTAACACGAACCACATAAACAAGGCAACTGGTAAAAGATGGTAAGTTAACTTCAAACGGTGCAAAGGAAATTTCATGTCAAAAATATTTTTATTTCTTTTTTGGTAGCACAAAATTTTCTGTGCTAATAGGTAAAAGATGTTCTGCTTCTCGAGGCTTCGGCAAAAGCACTTTAGTTAAGAAGTACCAGCTAGCTTGGTTACAAGAGCAATGTAATAGGAACCTGGTAAGGATTACCATGTAGTACAAAATGAAATTGACTTCAGGAATGATGCGCTTTCCATGAGACCTGCTGAGCACAATGCTGTTAATTTGTGTGCTGAAATGGTTTTCGCTTACAGCTCTCACTTTACCCTTAACCCTTTTTTCATCAGAAGCTGCAATGCTTTTTAATTAACTCCAGCTGACACTTGAGAAGCTCCCTATATACCCTGGAATTTACTAAAGTTAACAGTGAATTTTGCTCGCAATTTGCATGCATGCCCAAAGAAGGAGATAGAGCTGAACGAGAAGCTTGCTGCTAACTTGAACTAAACAAAAAAAAAAGGTATCAGCTGTACCCATAACGCACGAGCAAACATCTACGGTTCTAATGTTTATTATGAAGAAAACATAAAAACATTACACACGTGGCAGTGAGCTACAGCAAGTAGAGAATGTGAGGCTTTGGGAAAGGTCATGTGCTTTTCAGGGGTGCAGAGATAAAAAGGAGATTTATGGTAAGACTTATAATTATTAAATCTCTTTCTGCGAGTTACACTGGTTTCCACAGGGAATAACATCGGGGTGTAGAGTTGGATCTTGATCCGAGGCACCAACAGGCTAAAGCTTTGACTGTTCCCAGGATGCACTGCACCGCCTCCTCTATAGCCCCGCCTCCAGGTACTGGATCTCAGTTTTGTTAACCAGTCCAATGCAGTGGCAGGTAAGAGAGACGGTAGATGTTAGTCACATAGACACACATTCTCATGACAGGAGAAGGGACTAGCGGCTAATGCCATACAAACCCAAAGAAGCTAAGTGCGTCAGGGTGGACGCCCTGTGGAATCCAGTGTACCTCGCAGAAAGAGATTTAACAATGGTAAGTCTTACCATAAATCTCCATTTCTGCAGCGGGGTACACTGGAATTCCACAGGGAATAACATCAGGGATGTCCTAAAGCAGTTCCTCATGGGAGGGGACGCACTGTAGCGGCCACAAGAACGGCGTCCAAAAGCAGCATCCTGGGAGGCTGAAGTATCAAAGGCATAGAACATAATTAACGTGTTCACTGAAGACCACGTAGCCGCCTTGCACAACTGTTCAGCGGACGCGCCACGGCGGGCCGCCCAAGAAGGTCCAACAGACCGAGTAGAATGGGCCTTGATAGCAGCAGGAGCCGAGAGTCCATTTTGGGTAGCAGCCGCAGCATTACTATTAGAATACCCCTGAAAGGGAATTATAAGTAAGCTATTTCTGCACCAGTGAGTCAGCGCAATACCTTATTGTTTTAAAATAGGCCTAGTACTTGCATCGCCGAGTGTATCGACACTCTTTGGTGAGAGAAGCATCATCTGATTCTGTCCTGAAGTTTCCGGACCTTCTCTGGAGACCAGAACAAACGTTGGCTGTGTGTGTCCAGTAATGCCCCCAGGTGCACCATGCTCTGAGCAGGGACCAGTGAGGATTTCTTCCTGTTGATGAGCCACCCGTGGGCTTGTGGGAATTGGACCGTCAGTTCTACATGACGGAGGAGAACCTCTGGGGAGTTCACTAGGATCAACAAGTCATCCAGATACGGCAGGATGCGGATACCATCACGGCGGTGAAGGGCCGTCATGAACGCCATGACCTTGGTAAAGATCTGAGGAGCCATGGTCAGTCCGAAAGGCAAGGCTTGGAACTGATAATGAAGGTTGCCAATAGCAAACCGTAGATATTGCTGATGCGATATGGCAATAGGTATGTGTAGGTAAGCATCCTGTATGTCCAGGGAAACCATATAGTTCTTGAGTTCCAAAGCCAGTACAATAGAGCACAGAGTTTCCATACGGAATTTGGACACCCTCACAAAATTGTTCAAAGATTTGAGTATAGGCCGTGAGGAAACAGCTTCGAATAGTATCCCCTGCCGCTCTTAGACAGAGGCACCGCCACTATCACTCCTGTATCCAGGAGGGATTGGACAACCAAATGTAGAGTTTGTGCTTTTAACGGATCCAAAGGGATAACCGTTGAGCAAAACTGGCGAGGGGGACGTCTCTTGAAAGAGATCGTGTACCCGTGAGAGACCACTTCCTGCACCCAGGCATCCGAAGTGGTCTTTAACCATACCTGGGCGAACTGCAGAAGTTGGCCTCCCACCCTGGGGTCCACCAGGGGGAGGCCTGCCCCATCATGCAGCAGGCTTGTCCGGATTGGAAGCAGGCTGACGGGCGGCCCAATAACGTTTAGGTTTGGGCTTAGATGATTTGGAAGTGCGAGCCTGTCTAGAGTACGCCTGACCCTTTGCTTTACCTGGAGGTCGAAAGGAACGAAAAGTAGTACTCTTAGCCTTTGGAGCCGAAGGATTAGTACTTGGGAAAAACGCAGTCTTGCCCGACGCCAAGTCGGTCACAAACTTGTTCAGATAATCTCCAAATAGTATATCTCCCTTAAAAGGGAGCACCTCCAAGGTCTTCTTAGAGTCCAGGTCCACCGACCAGGACCATAACCACAGAATCCGGTGAGCCAGGATAGACGTAGTAGATGCCTTGGCCGCCATAACGGCTGCATCATAGGCCGCCTCCTGAATATAGTGGGAGGCTGTGGTAATATATGACAGATATTGTCTGGCAGTGTCAGAAAAATTTAGAGGTAGCTCTACCTCAACTGCTTGAACCCATGCTTCAATGCCCTTTGCAGCCCAAGAGACTGCCATAGTGGGTCTATGTACAGCACCTGTAAGAGTGTAAATAGACTTCAAGCAACCCTCCACACGCTTATCCATCGGTTCCTTCAAAGTGGTGACAGTGGGGACAGGCAGAGTAGATGACGCCACAAGACGGGCTACATGTGAGTCCACTGGTGGCGGGGTTTCCCACTTGTTACTCAACTCCGCAGAGATAGGATAACGAGCTAGCATCTTTTTAGACAGGCAAATTTCTTTCTCAGAGAAGACCAGGATTCCTGACGTATGTCAATTAAATGGTCAGAATGTGGTAAGACTAATTTAGTAACCTTCTGACATTTGAACTTATCAGGTTTCTTAGACGTATCAGGAGGGTCAATCTCATCATCAATCTTAAGAATCCGCTTGATAGCCTCCAGTAGGTCAGGATCATCACCCTTTGTTGTAGAATCTTCATCAGAAGCAGCAGTATCAGCATCTGATGGATCAGTACATTCTTCATCCGAATTGGAATAATCATCCGAAATATTAGTGGATTGTGAGGAAGAAATGGCCCGCTTAGATGACCCTTTGGTCCCAGTAAGGCGAGGGTTAGGTTTTTGTTTAATCAAGGACTGATTTAATTGCTGTAACTGGGTTGACAGAGCATCCGCCCATGGTGGATTAACTACAGGGACAACATGTGGCTGTAATGGCACAGGAGGTCCCACAGGGGGCATAAATCGTGTTACAAGCGTAGTCAGCATATTTGAAAATGCAGCCCAAGGTGGATCCTGATTTGCCACAGGTGCTGCGGGCTGACTAGGGGGTGCAGAAAACCCAGTACCTGAACCCTCAGCAGAAAATATTTTCCTTAGGTAAATCCGTGGCGCCAGCACTGCATGAAGGAGCGTCTGCGGATTTCACGCCCTGTGTAGCAGACATTATAGGGAATGTAGCCTTAGGGCGTATCAGTACAATATAGCCAGACAAACACAACACCTGATAAAAAAAACCTAAGATATGTGACCGCAATTGCGGAGCACAGACAGAGGATTTAAGTGGTATGAGGTGACTGAAACACACAGTTAAAAATATAAAACAGTATATCCTGTGGAACACAATATGGTATACGAGACCCTGACGCACTTAAACCCCCAGGCCACAGAATATAGTGATAGCAATATGTGTGAAACACAGAATAGAATCCACACAGCAGCTATAGGCACACACAGTCACAGGTACAATGCAGAAATTATTACATATAAAAAATAAAACTGCACTGGATTAGCAATACTACATAAAGATATGTATGTATACAGCTATAACAATGCACAGTAACCACTGGATGTATATCACAGAATACTTGTACTAAATATTCATATAGAAGTGCACTTGTTCTTAACTAACGTTGTCTAAACGACATGTAGAATACTTAAGTGTCCTGTAAATGCACAGCGCTGATGAGACAGGCGGCTTTACAGAGGAGACAGTGCCCAGCAGTCCCAGGATCAGCGCATCTGTGAAATGGCGCCCAAACGCTGACAGAGAGTGAGGGAGAGAGAGATGCAGCTCCAGGGCGAGAACACCTGCTGTAGATGGCGCTTGGAGCTGGAGGAAGGGATACAGGTCAGCACCTTATCCCCTCTGCTGGACTTCACCACTGGGTACTATGGAGCCTATAATAAACGGATTTTAGTATATCCGACCTGTGCTCCCAACCCTGGTGGATATGGGGTCCCTGCACGGCCACAGTGTCCATGCCAGCAGTGCGGTCCGTCTCCTGGGACCGCGGCCGGATTGTGATTTCGGCGGGTCCCACCTGGGGGACCCTCTTACCTCCTGCCTGAAGTGCGACCACGCGATCCAAGAGAGCAGCATTGATGATGTGTGCCTGAAGACCGGAGCGCCTCCGCTGCAAGTACCCAGCAACCAGGGGGCGGGAGTATGCAGCGCCGTTGGGGGAGGTGATGGAGCCGCAGCACAGAATGTCAGCATTACATACACAGCATCTAGTGCCTGTGCTGCGGCCTTGAAGTCTTTTCTTCTTAAAAAGCTCTGCTAGTGAGCCTCCCTGTTAGTGACCTGCACTGCAGGCACCAACTTGCAAACTGAGCTCCAGTGCCTGGAGGCGGGGCTATAGAGGAGGTGGTGCACTGCATCCTGGGAACAGTCAAAGCTTTAGCCTGTTGGTGCCTCGGATCAAGATCCAACTCTACACCCCAATTTTATTCCCTGTGGAATACCAGTGTACCCCGCTGCAGAAATATAGGTACATTTAGGAGTGCCATTTTTCTCATACCAAACATTCTTTATTCAGCTTGCAGGGTCTCGCTTACAGACTCTCCTATAACACTTATTTTATAAAGAACCTAACACAAGACAGTTTAAGAAAACAAATTACATGGGGAAGATGCACTAAGCCTTGGAGAGTAATACAGTGGAGAGAGATAAAGTACCACCCAATCGGCTCTTAACTGCCATGTTACAGGCAGAGTTTGAAAAATTACAGGGGTTTTTTGGTTGGTACTCTCTCTCTCTCTCTGAGGCGGGAATTCATTTGGGCACGATGTTTAGCGAAACAAAAAACCTTGCAGGCCTCGTGACCAAATTTGGATTACCAAGGGTAATGCACAATACCTGCGGTATCCGATTTAAAAAAAAATGCTTGCAGGGTTTTCAGCTCTGAAAAGCCAGCAGCACAAGTAAAAAGAAAAATTGATACCCGTCCGGTGGCCTGCCCTTCCCATCTTTACACTGGAAAGGGGGCTGCTGGGAGGCTTGAGGACTGCTGGGAGACTGGGAGATGTAGGTCTTCCAGCTACTGCCTCCAGGGAGGTCACACACTCACAGACAGTCTCACATACTTACACACACTCAACGCTGCTGGAGTCCGGATACCGACTCTGGAGAACACAACGGAAGATGAGTAAACTATTAATGACTATTTAAGCTAACTGGAAACTTCCAAGTGCTTCATTAGTCCTCAGTGTGTCGCAGGGGTGTCAGAGCAAGTCCCGGTGATTTTTCCTAAACTTTTTAGGAAAAATCAGACTTGCTCTGGGGGTGCGAGAAATAAGACACTGTGATTTCTATAGAAACTAAGGCTTAGTACATAGACCATAGCGTCAACCAATCAGCTCCCAACCAATCAGTTACTGTCATTTTTCAAACCCAGCTTGCAACATGACAGTGAAGAGCTGATTGGCTGGTACTTGCTCTCTATCCACTTTATCGCACTTCCAAGCATAGCACATTTTTCCGTACAGATGTGTCCTACTTCATTGTTGCTGCAGTAACATTAAACAGCCCTTCTAGTCGCACCTAGAAGTGAGCGTGTTTACTAACAACAGGAATCTTTTTGGCATTCTTTCCCCAAAAATGTGCCATATTCGCATCACTGTTCGCGTAAGAAACACAAGCAGACTCTGCGGATTAAAAAATTATATGCAGCATGCCTATATTCTGAGTCTGACTGCGGCTGTATCTGTATACGAAATGCTACGTTACAGTGTCAGTGGCTGTTTTCCTGGAAAACACTGTAATGTACTGTACCATTTCGTATGCAGATACAGCCGCAGTCACACACAGAATATAGGCATGCTGCATAGCCTTCTAATCACCAGAGTCTGCTTGTGCATCCTATTATGATAGCATGTTTAGCAACAAAAGTTGCACAGGAACTGCCGGCTCACTCACACCAGGCATCTTGTGGTGCAGGACCTACTGAGGCTAGATATATGAGGACACATCTGTATCTCATTCAGCACAAACAAATCATATTACTTTTTTCTATGTCTTTGGGCTTTTCATTCTTTTTTTTAGATATGTATATATAAAATTGGATAAAATATATATTTTTAATTTTTATATCAGCTACAGGACACCTAACTGCTGTTTCAAGAAGTTACTGTAGAACACCCCATGCTATACAAGATTCCTTAAGTCATTCCATGATCAAGCTACCTTAACCATCATTCAGAGTGCTGACAATATTACTTTAGAACACTGATTGGTCTCTGTAGTAATCTCAGTATTTCGCCTCATTATATGTACAGTACTTATACACGCTATTTGTGGATGTATCAAACAATGAAAAGATTAGAGAAGTAGACCAGTGGAGAAGTTTCCCATACCAACCAATCAGCTTATAGTACTGTACATTAAGTACATTTAAGTACATTCTATAAATGATAAACAGACGTTGATTGGATGCTTTGGGCAACTTCTCCATTGGACCACTTCCCCACGCTTTTCACTGCTGGATACATCAACCCCTAAGTCATCATAGCACTGTAAATATCAAAACAATTCCAAAATGATCAGCATTTATTTTTTTATTTTATTTGGGCATGGGATGTACAAGCCAATAAACTGAGAGCACCCTGAGAGGCGGTAAACTCCTTTAAGAAGTGTGCGAGATGACCAGGGGACTGTTCACACTCGATACTCAATTATAAAGATATGCTCAAAATGAAATGAAAGGCTGAAGAAACAGGGAACAGCTTACATGATCTGTACCTGGAGAAAAGAACTACAGAACGATGTTGTCAACTCTGAAACAAAAATGTTTAGAATGGACCATCCATTGTTACCATGGCACTAAGAAGTCTTGGCAAGTCAATAACATAACGCTAGCTTTATGTATTCCACAGTTTGGGTGATGGGTACTTTGCCTGACTGTTTGGTGAAAATGTTGTGCCACTGGTATGAATAAGGCATAAACGCACCTGACGTATAATCCTACTATACTTTTTTTTTTATTTTTGAAAAGGTATCAACCACAGTCCATCTTTCTTATAGAAGCTTAACTAAAGAGCCTAGTTACATTAAAGTTTCTTGTATGCCAGCAGAATACCTGTACACGCTGTACTTGTTCATGGCTGGTCTGCTCTCAATGCAAAGCTCACCCTGTTTACATAAGGGTGTTTACACAGGGCTGGGTGCTGCATCTCTAGTAGTTAAACTACGGCCCCCGCTTACAAGTACAGACAGAACCTTTATCAGAGCCACATAGCACAGAAAAAAGGTTTATTCAAAACCTAAGAAAGAAAAAGTACATCTTTAAAATTAACCCATCACCTACCCATGGTGAAGGCGGCCATTTTGTGAGACAATCTATATTCACGGGACTGCAACATATCAACCAGAAATTGAGGACATCTCAGGTACTTCCCCTAGCAAGTGTATAGGGAAATATTTGTTCAATCCTCACAATGACAGCATTCTCTGTGAGGGGCTAGTATGAAATACCTACAATCAATATCCCAACGGTCAAAATACGGACAACAATTGACCAACAGTCAAAATCCCAACAAGGTCAAAATACTGACATTTAAAATACAGACAAGGTCAAAATACTGACATTTAAAATGTCGACGGGTGAAAAAGTTTGGTGTGTATGTCGACATAGACAACGTATAAGTGTGCCGCTGCGCTCGCCATGCTTCGGGGCACGGTGCTTAATTGCGTTCGGCACACTATTATATTCCTCCTCCAGGTCCACTGGGATGGTAAAGTATGAAAAAATCATGAAAATCTCATGTCAACCTTTTGACCTGTCGACATATTAAATGTTGGTATTTTGACCTTGTTTGCATTTTAAATGTCGGTATTTTGACCATGGCAGGATTTTGACAGTCTGTCAATGGTTGTCGGGATTTTGATGGTAGATAAATTGACCGCATCCCCTCTGTGAAAAATGGGTGGGAAAATGGCAAGAAATGGTACCACAATGCCACACAAGTAAAAACACATACAAGTATGGTAACAGTTTCAGGCTGGTTTACATTCTTTTTACAAATGTAAAAACAAAAAAACCCATATTATAGCTAAGCCTACATCTGATTTACTATTGTATATTAATTATTTTTATTAGGCTGTTTTTCGTGTGCATGACTTTGGCACAAGGTAATTGTTTTACAACCAAGGAAGGTGTCTGCATGGCAGCTGTTCTTGGAGGATTACACCAGAAATACTTTGTATTTGCCAGTAAACCCATGCTATTTATATTCACCACAGTACACAATAGTCAATTTAATAAGCTTTGGAAGATGGACAGCTATCAGTAATATTGTAAGGGGCTGCTCAGAGTATAAAATGTAGAATTTAGGATTTACAAAGAGCAGGCTTTGGGAAACCGGTGGTTCTCCAGAGGCCATAAAACTACAAATCCCAATATGTCCTGCCAGCAGCTAGCAATGCATGCTGGGACTTGTACTTCTACAACCATAGTCATAGGTTGCATATTACTAAAGTATTACAATGGTTCTAGAGCAGAGTTTTAAAAAACTATGACCACTCTCCCATAATGTCTGTAAGAGGTCACATGCCTGGACAAGGCTTCCTTTTCTTGTGAAGGGAAGGTGGGAGCCATGATACTGACCCTGTCTCCTTTCTATGGACCTGCCATTCCCAGTATTACGCTCCCCTTCCAGGGGACTACCTGAAATGGGAGACAAGGTAGGATGTCAACATTGTGTCCATGTTGACACCTTCATTGTTGACAGTTCGACCATATCAACATAATAAATCATGAAAAAGCTTACTGCACTCTACATGGCATATCCCACTCATACTAAGCTGTGATAAATTATACGCATGCGTTTCAATGACCGTAAAACTAGACAGACATGGATTTTAACATCAAAACTATTATGCAGCTGCACACTGGAGTAAAGGAACACACTGTGCTGTATTTCAACCATGAGGTTGCGCTGGGCTTAAAACATAGGGAAAATAGATTTTAAGACCAGACTTTACAGTTCAGGCTTCTACTTTCAATTAATATTTCTTGACTGAAACGAGTAACGCATGAAACAAACAGGCAAATATCTCATCAAAGTTATGCATGAGAAAAACACAAATGTGCCATATAAGCCTTCAGGTGGCAATCTTATGTCAGAAGTTGTCAGGATGTCCATAAAACGAGCCAGAACGCATTTCCTAGCGCTTACAGAACTATTTTCTGTCTAAATTTGCTTCTGGTATAATTTCATTTGAAATCCAATAATATCATAAGTCTTCACCTGACAAGGTTATAAGACAGGTGATTGAACACTTAAACATGTCTCTTGGCTGACAACTATGTTCCAAAAAAGGTGTTAAACACTGTAAAACAAGTAGGGAAAGGATTTGTCTTCCTACACAAGTAAATGGCTAAAAAATTATGTCAGTGTTGTCTAAGGGTAAAACCCATCACATATGAAGCCCATATGCAACATGGCTGCACTCCTATATCCTTCCTCAAAATTCATAGAATCTTTAGTTGTCCTCTGGGAGATCCACCCAAGATTCGAGAGGTTGTCAGACGTTCCGAGACAGTAGGCAAGTATGATTAGATCACTATATGCAAAATCAGTACCTGCATACAAAAAATACCTGCAATATGGTTCGATCCTAAGGAGCAAATTGCTCCTTTGTTGATTTGCCCCTAACTCTGAACCAGGCCCATAGGAAGTAAGTGAAGGGTGGCTGGTTTTCCAGAAAACTCTTTCCAAATACAAAAGAAAGCTAGAAAAACCCAATAATGCACCATGGTAAAACGGACTATGGGCGGTATTCAATTCACAGAGTTAATCTACTGTGACTAATTTACCAGCCTGGGATTTTGCAATTAGCTGGAAGCCAGCACTTATCGAAGATTTTGTTTAATCTGCGACAAGAAACCCTTTTTTCCTGATCGTGGCCACAAAAAAACATAAGTCCGCGACTTTTCGGATATCCTATGTTTTTTCTCACAACAATTATACATTTTTCAGACAAAACAAAAAGGGGCTAATGGAATAGACCCCCCAAAAAAAATCAGCACCAAAAATAAATAAAAAAATCGTACAAAAACCCTGTTTTTCACAACTGGATTTTTTTTAGTCTATTTGAATACCCCCTTATATGCAGGAGCTTGTTTAGAACAGGTCTCCTACAAATCCACCGATGATATAGAACGTTCTCATCCCTGGTGTTACTTAAGACATTCTCTTTGTCCCAGGCTTATTGTAAAACATGACACAGCACATAGTATGTGGAGAGCCAGTCTCTTGTGTAAATTTGTATTTCTAGGTGTGTGTACATGCCTTGATGGAAGCCAATTCACTTGGAATATTCTGCTTCCAAATATTCTGTACACAGAGGCCGTAACAACAAAACTGCTATTACTAGGAGATGCAAAGAAACTAATATTTCATTCATTTGACACCTTCAAATATCTATCCAAACACATATGTATAGAAGATCAGCACATTTTTATTCTGACCATTTTATTCCCTTGAGTGCGGCCTGTTTAGCATTTAATCAATTTGAATAAGTTAGGCTTCCCATAAGTTTACCCTGGTACTACAGCACAGTGGGCAGTACTGCTCATCCAAGCACTGATACACTGGAGGGATAAATATATCGGTTCAGGTGTGTTCAGCAGACGCTAAAACAGGATAGGTAACATTGCTACCATACCTTTCAGAGCTGCACATCGCAGACAGACTGACAGCCTGGAATTCAAAGAGGAACAGATAACTCTATATTGTACGTATATCTCATCAATTGTCGCCTGCAGGGCAACTTCTGCATATTCTCTTTTTCCTTATTAAAGGCTCCCCCTGGGCAAGGGTGCAAGCACATTATTACATTTCTCAAGGGAAGATGAGTGATGAATTTTCTTATGATTGCAGAGATTGGGGGTGTCTCATGATTGCGAAGGTTGGGGGTATCTCATGGTTGCAGAGAATGGAGGTTTGGGGTTTCTCATGAATGTGGAAGTTCAAATAAAGACAGCATAGCCACCATACTTCATCTACCATGGTAACAGTATCTAAATTTCATAAGTGTAGCGATTTTACCAGGCTGTAAAATGTAGAATTACAGTTATAAAACCAAACCGTTACAAAGTAGAAAATAAAGCAAAATAAAAAAAAAATCACCAGTGCATGCCTCAAACTAATGAATGGGTATTTTATACTGATCGTTTTTTTTTTTGTTTGTTTTTTAAAGAAAATAAAAATATAAACAAGCGTTACAAGTCTGGCTGCTAACATGCTCCAATCACAAACCCAGTCAGTGACTTGGGACAAGTGATGAAATAGCATCATCCAATTACAAAGTTCGCTCCCTACGTATTCCAGTGCAGTCATGGAAAGGGAAGCAGAGACAATATTGCGCAACCTCAAAGCGACACATTAAACATAGGTTATTAACTCTAATAGCGTCAACAGTAATATAATAATATAATAGTCATTACATTTACCGCTTATATGATGTTAACACCAATCTGTTTCTTTCTTACCTTCTGGTTCCACAGTGGTGTCCTCCCCTCGGCTGTAAGATGGACGGGCAATCACCAAGCCGACCAAAAAGAGGCAGAGCAGCAGCATGCCGTCAGCGTACCCACCCCCTGCTTTTCCTGTGCGCCACACCGAGAACAACCCCATCCGGCTGGCTGGGAGCATGCATGAGACGCAAGCACCACTACGTGGTCCCCGGTACCATGTGGGAGGTCCTGTAAGAGATCAACAGCAATGTTACAACCTTTATCTACTGTGGTGAGATTTCAAGACAATCCCTTAAGTCTACAAGCAAATGTGAAAATGTAATCTCACACCTATAACTCAAGGGTAATCCTAGGGGCAAGAAGGGACACTTGTGGCCGTACACTTGTTGCACAAGGAATGCAGGCTGAGTGCTCAATTGGTCATGATTTCTGGTTTTCTTCAATCATGCATAAGTCCGTTCATTTAGCTTGCTTGATAAACAATTAACCAACCGGTTTCTACAGACAGAAAGCCTGAAAACATGACCTGTTGAGAAAACCTGAGAATGGAGTTGAAACCCCCTGGTAGAAGGCATATTAGTTCCATGGTGACTTCTTGGATCTTCACATAACAGAATTAATAAGTACAATGCATGATGTTCATCCATACACTATTTACAAGTAAAGACATTATACATAGTGGATTATACATATAATAATTACAAGAATTATTGGCATCTCTAATAATTTGGTGAAAAATTCATAATGGAAAACATGACAAAGACATTAATACCACCTCTACAACCGGTACTATGTATGGGCTCAATTACACCTAGCCACCATCCATGCACTTTTGCTTTAACAATAAAAGTTTCCCAATTGCTCTTCCCACCATTATGTGTTAGAATATTTGCACGCTACTTAAACCTTTAGAATGCTGCATGCTCTAATTCTCAGGCAGCGACAGCTTTCGTCCATCTTTATGGCCATTCTTGCCACAAATAACCCTAGGCCCAACTAGTAGTAACTTATGTATTCACCACAAACACTACTCTTACTAAAACATGGGGGCAGATTTATTAAGCCTGGTGAAGTGATAAAATGGAAGGTGTTAACGCACCAGCCAATCAGCTCCTAACTTCCATGTTACAGGCTGGGTTTGAAAAATGAGTTAGGAGCTGATTGGCTGATGCGTTATCACCTTCCACTTTATCGCTTCACCAGGCTTAATAAATCTGCCCCATGGGGCCTTATAGCCTTCTAGGACGTTTGGGCGGCAGATTAAATTAACCACAAGGTACCGTGATTCAGCTTGTGCTTCACAGAGGTGCGGAACATATAAGCAGAGGTTTATATACTATAAGCCACAGCAGGAGATCCCAGCTAATTCTCTTCAGTAGATAGAAAACAGTTGATTGGCAGTTATAGAATTAATAATAAAATATTCAAAATATTAACAAGAATGTGCACTTATATTTTATATTATCATCCCATTACATAATTAAAGACTAAAATTACAATAGAGTACACGTTTGTAATATACACATTGAAGGTTGTCATTCTGAACCCAGTGCAAATGAATTCTGCCGATTTGACAGGCTACAATCTTATAAACATTTGTTTAACCTCAGAGTACATGGATGGATGGATGGTTTTGTTCTTCTCTGGAGAATTTGTATATATGCATATTGTTGGCTGTTTTACCCCTATGACTGGCGCTGTAGAGCCTGTGTGGCGCCCTATTAACAATAATGAATATCTCCATTGTGCATAGGTAGTAGGTGCTCATAAGACCACCATCTTTGAACCCCAGCACAAGCTTCATTTCCTGCTGTCCCGATGCTGTTCCTCTGAATTAGATGGTCATTACGAAGTTATTCCATCCATCCTTCAGCAGATTAAAAACAATTTGGACATAACTGTATATTCCCCCCTTCTGCTCTCACAGTTGGCAGCATTCAAAAGAATTCAACCCATAACTTAAACATTAAGATACCAAACACTATAATCCAATCTCCTAAATCATTCCAAAATTCCATGAACAGTGGAGAGGTTTTAATCCAGTTTTATTAGGGTGGTAGTTCTGCAAAGCAAACAAACCACATGCAGGACAGCAACTTGCCACATCTCCGCGCTAAAAATTCCTCTGCTCCAAAATTATAAATCTACTTTCTAATACAGTGATGTGATGAGAAGCTTTCATCTCAGAAAGAAGTGTGGCCGACTTTACGAAATATAGGACTTGGGGAACAGGATTATTTTGGAGAGTGGGTAGGAGGAGAGTGGTTAAGCCACATTATCTGCCATTACTTGCAGTTCCTAAATGTAAAAGGAACATCTGCTTTAATGTCTTATGTGATGCAGGAAAGGGATGGGAGTATCCAAGGAGAGCTATAGTGTGGAGTCCAGGGACTCATAAAGAAACAGGACAGCAAGAAAGCATATATCACAGTAGGATGCTATTATAATCCTGCAGATATAATTATTGTACATACATTCTTTTCATGCAAAAAATAGCCAGTTCATACGAAAGTTCCATTAATACAGTCAACGACAATAGCTAGATCCGGCCTTACGTTGTTTACATATGGGGGAAAACTTATCTCATAAGAGACTGTAAAATATGATGGTCTTGGATTAAGTTACACCTGCTATGCTATGAAGAGAGGGGCAAGCTTTTTCCATTTCTTCAAAATCATTTTATTTTGTAACTAGATGACGAGAGACACTCCGATATAAGCTACAGAATTATAGGGCCCAATAGCACCATCAGCCTTGTTATAACGCCGGTGGGCACTGTTCTTCTATGTGTCTATAGCGATTAGATCAGTGATGAGTATCCTGCATTCCTTCGTGCATAGAAGCAAAATGGAAATTAAGAGAAAAGTGTTTGCAATATAAATATATATGTGTGCATATATTTTTACACAAGCTAAACATATACTGTAAACGATAAGGGGTTGGATCAATTAAGAGCGAGTGGGGCAAATTGCTGGCAAAAGCACTTCAGCTAGCTCCCATCTCACCCCGGACTCACACATTTTAGTAAACAGCCCTATGGGGCTTCAAACAACGTGCAATATATACCCGCAATTACATATAGCCGTGCTTACTCAAAGGCGAGCTGGCTCGCATCCTAAGTGAAATGACCCAACAGGACCCCAAGTCATTGTGGAGATATGTGCTCATATAAGAGGTCAAGCACATAGACAGGGCTTAGTATTATCATCCTTTACTCCAAAGCATTTTGGATTTAGAGTATAGGGATAAAATACCCTTTATATAACAGGAGTTTAAATTTGAAACAAAATAAGTTGCTTGTATGAGATGAATGTCACATCCAGATGTGTTTCACTGTCACGGAACACCGACAATAAGTCATGTGACACAAGTGACATCACTACTCTAAGAATATATGTTTTATTTTACCAGAATGACATCACTACTCTCAAGAGAGATTTTCAAAAACCATTCCGCATGTCTCACTGGCAGAATTCTGCATTCACTGTTCCCGGTCCTATCCAACCATAAAGAAGAAACTGACAACTGTACTTCCAGTGCTCTTCATAGAGTAGAAGATCAGCAGAATTACATTCATCACAGAATTACATTTACACAATATGGTGTGGAATGGTGAAGCAGAATTTTTGCACAAAGAGGAAGAGGGCCATAGCGACCAATCGACATCTAACCATCATTCTATAGAATGTACTAGACAAATGATACTGTAGCTAGAGGATTAGTTGATATGGGCAACTTCTCCACTTTATCTCTATCTCACTAGTCCACTCGTTGGTTCAGAACCCCTGGGACACCCACTTTAAAAACTAATTAGGCACTAAGTTTTTAATTATTTTCAATTGGCCAATAATGACTTGTCTTTTTGGGGATAAAAATTGCAAAAATGATGGAAATTGGGGTACAAGGTATGTAACAGGTATATTGGGGTGCTTTAAGAGTAGGACAAGTGGTTTTTAGGCTTGTTGTTGGTTTGTTTTTGTTTTGTTTGCTTTTTGGAGAGGGGGGGAGGGGTTTGGATTGTTTTCTAAAAGTGGCGTAAAATGACCCAAATATATACCAATACCAAATTGTTCTGTATCCTAATTTAATTTGAGCAATTATTTTGCTGAAAAACACTTGCTTTCTATCATTTGTTCACTTTTTTTGAACAGCCGTTTGACCCAATTTAAGTACCCCAAATACTTGTATTATGACAACTAATATACTATATACTGTTATCCTATATTATTTTGGCTTTTTGGGGGGTACAAGCAGATCTCTAAATTTTTACACTTTTCTCTGGTTTCCAATTGGCTAAAGTGGCAAAATGGGAGTGCACATACTGGCGAAGAGCAGTTTTCACAGAACGTTTCATACGATATGCACAAAAAGTTAATCCGCAATAAATGACTGTTTTTGCGGACAACTGAACTTCCCCCATATTACTCGGTGTGATTTATGAGGAATTCTGGATAAGTGGAAGCTTGAAGGAAGCTTTCAGGCAAACAGAGCTCATATTTCTGTGCAAGAAGTTGTTTGCAGAACCTACAGCAGTACTGCAGAGTTATTACAGCTGCATTTCCTAAAAGCCCCCATCCCCAACTAGGAATACAGAGCGTCAGTTTCTTCTAGTATAGGCACGTACTTAGAAAAAACATAGATTTCTATTTTAAAACACATTTTAGTGGGATGTTGACACTCGCTGTACTTTGTAACACGGAAAAATGCAGAACCTGTCTGAAAAACGTTAAGGAATAATATATACCCACATGCAGGGACTGGCAAGGCGTTCTCTTTTTTATAAACTAAATGCAGATGCAATTCATCAGCTCACTTTCTGATAATCTTCTACACATCTCTGTCACACACTTGTGTGCGTTTCTGTACAAATCATTTTCCAGGAATGTGGATGATAAAGTCTGTTTGCACCTGGCTTTCAGATCTGATAACCAGCAAATGTGTAAGGGCAACACTGAGGGGGACATTTACTAAGCAGTGATAAGAGCAGAGAAGTGAGCCAGTGGAGAAGTTGCCCCACCAACCAATCAGCAGCTCTGAATAAATTTATAGTATGCAAATTATAGATGTTACTTCAGTGCTTATTGGTTGCCATGGCCAACTTCTCCACTGGCTCTCTTCTCCACTCTTATCACTGCTTAGTAAATGTCCCCCTCAGTACTAGATGGGCACACACAAACTGTCCAGGTGCGTATGGGGCATATACCTAGATCTTATCCACTGACTTTAGGTAGGGGTCAAAACTGAAGTTCCAGACTAGCTACAGTACGCTAGGTAAATATACAGTATAACATATGACAGATCTAGAAACTCCTGTAAGATATATCCTTATATTTGGAACCTAGTGATGTCACCGGTGTTCCACCAAGATATCGGGATCACTTCATACAAACAATTTGTTTTGTTCCAAATTGGAATTTCTGTATTATGAGAAATACTGTATAGCCGCTTACTGTGGAATGCAGATATTAGAAGTCACCAAGGCGTTCCAAGATCTATAGCGCTGTAATTGCTTCCATATGACATGTACTGTATATGACTAATTCATTTTTGCTAACACGAAGAAGAATACATTCAACAATGTATTCTGTTAGGGATCATTCATCTGTATCAATTTGTAGCAAATTAGTTACTGTTAATAAAAATCAGGCTGATAGGTATTGCTACTGCTCTATTCACAGTAACTATAAATCCCATTGGATAGCGAAGTATTATGGTAAATGATATGCCACTGGCGTGAATATAAATGGTGATGATGAAATACAGAACACTGAAGGGGAGAGAAGGGCGGATATGGTATGGGAAAGTATAGATGTGTCCTCATACACCCAGTGTCTTTACGTAATGCCTGGCATGAATGAAACACTCCGACACAGGTAGTGCAACGAAAACTCAACAATTACTGTGTCTTAGTCTAAAGCTGCAGACGGTGTACTTGAGAAGCTAGACTGCGACTTTTGTCGCAAAAGAATTATTTAAACACATTGCAGCTTCCGCATAGCAGAACGTGGTGGGATGAACAGCAGCGGAACCTTGGATTGGGACCCTTTTTTACACAGGTTGCAACTTCGTCGCTCACAGATCTACAAGTACCACAAGCCCTAGTAGTTAGTGTATGTTAGTGTATGCAGTTTTTAGTGGTGTGGAAATCTATGCAACTTCTGAAAAAAAATAATGCTTACCGCGGCTAAGTCACAAGGACCCTGGTGCACCGAGAGCCACGGCATAGAAGGTCACATCTGTACATGCAAAGTCTAATGATAATTTGCAGGGGAGAGCGACTATCTATTCAAATATAAAACAGGCTTCATCCTTTTGTGTTCTACAAACAAGACTGGCAGTGGTTTCTGCTACAGAGGCTATAGAAAGTCTCCCTGATCACAGAAAACCGCTACTTATATTTTAGGGCTGCAAGCTCTAGGTGTACCTCTACAATCAACCAACAATGCAAACAATGTTCCCAAAATCCTAAGGTTTGTTAATTAAAGAGCTGGAGGGGGCAGGGCGCTACACAGTACATACAGTACTCTAACGCAGCCCACTACTGTTACTCTACAGAACACTAAAATAAGCTTTTCCCTATAAAAGACCAACACTTGCTCCAATATTCCCTTTATACAATCTCCTGCTGAAACCTGCTGCCTCTATAAAAAACATATTTACAGCTTGTGCCAGTTACGCAGACTTGAAAAAAAAGATTTTGATACTAAGGATTTGATATTTCGCTTGACGTTGTGAGAAAGTGGGGCGGACCCCTGTGCTAAAAAATAAATCCCTAAAAAAACAACAACACACAGGTAATGCAGACAATTAATGACACTTTTGTTGTGTTTATTTACTTTTGAGTGGGGGGATTCAATTAGCTGCAGTAATATACCGTGGGCTAGTTGATCCCCCGGGACTATTCCGAAGGAAACCCGCAGGCTACAGTTAACAGGGATTTTTCTGAGCAGACCCAAAAAGAAATCCCTGATAAATTGCCGGTTTTCAGGCGCAGCAAACCTGTTAACACATAGTTCCGGGAATTTATCACAGATTCTATGTGTTAACGCCCGAAAGCAGTCAATTGACCGGGCGAGAAAATAGGGCTTCAATTACATCCCGAGACTACAACCTTTTTTCACACCCATTAAATTAACGGTTCTAATTGAATTCCCCCCTAAATAATGGCTTGCATTAAAAAATAATATTTAAAAAACTGTCCACTTTCTACTATGAGAACTCAATTTGAGCAGTCCAAGGTTTTACAGATTTGTCCCTGGAGGCCTTTGTTAAATCAGAAGAATGCCGTCTTCCCACACACACTCCCAGTACTGATTTCAGGTGTGGGTGGCAAATGGCATTGAGTTCTATATTTACTTTTGAAAATTACTACAATGAGTGGACTTTTAAACACTTGCACCTGAGCTTGGCTCTTTCACAGATAAGGTCAGGGGTATTCAACTCCAGTTTTCAGGTACCCCCAACTGGTCATGTTTTCAGTATTTACAGTATGTCAGTGGAAAGAGGTGGGGTAATTACTGACCAAGCAAAATAGATTAACTCACCTGTGCATGAATAAACACATCCTGGAAACATGTTGAGAGACCGGAGTTAAAAATTCCCAAACTTATACCCCTTGCACATCTCCAATGCCGGATCCCACCCGGGAATTGGAATTGGGTCCTTCCCAGGTGGGATCCGACATTGGAGACTATCTTCTGGCTTCCCGACCCAGAAAATTGCCTGGTTGGCTGCAATAGCGGCGGGGGGCGGAGGCGGCACTGGGAGCGGAGCTCTTCTCTGCACCGCCTCTCCCTATGCTGTGAATGGATACCGGGTCGCATCGACCCGGCAACCCAATCACACAGCGCTGACCCAGTATTCAACCCGGGAATAAACCTTCTTATTACCTTGGTTGAGCTACCGGGTCAGGCGATCCGGGACTTCTGACATGGCCCTTTCACACCGCACACTGACCTGTGTCAACCCGGCAATATGAAAGGGGTATAAGTAATAAGAAAAAATCTCCTTAGCATTATCAAAACGTTTGATGGTGCTGTGAACATGGCACACAACACATGCTCAATGTGGAATTTGTCATTTATTAAAGGGACTCCCTGTTTAGTCATTTGGAATTGCTCCATTACCTGCAAACGTTGCAATTTAGGTCGTTTCCCATCTGGGGAGCTTGTTGAGAACAACATGTGTCATAGGACTTGTGAGCCAATTTAAGACACTAGATGAATGGTACAGTAGGAAAACTACTCCAGGATTTCCATCTGTACTACTTATGAATAACATATGTTCCAGCGGTGTATATTGGGGACTCTTCGTTCTTTTGAAAAACTGCACTTTTCGCCCATTTTTAGGTTAAATTTACATTCAACCCATTCAATGCCCATGCATTTTTTTTTGAGTGGTCGAAAAATCTGCATGGGCGATTGACAGTTTTTGGGTCCGTTTTCGCCCATGTCAATTCGACGAATTAGAAACATAAAAAGGAATGGGCGAAAATGGATTAAAAAAACGGGCGAAAATGCCCGCTACCGAATACACAGACGTCAAATTACTGCCAATTTTCCAACTGTCGGAAAATTCAACACTAATTGAATATACCCCAAAGTATCTTTTAAAAATAAGAATTTACTTACCGATAATTCTATTTCTCGGAGTCCGTAGTGGATGCTGGGGTTCCTGAAAGGACCATGGGGAATAGCGGCTCCGCAGGAGACAGGGCACAAAAGTAAAGCTTTTACAGGTCAGGTGGTGTGTACTGGCTCCTCCCCCTATGACCCTCCTCCAGACTCCAGTTAGGTACTGTGCCCGGACGAGCGTACACAATAAGGGAGGATTTTGAATCCCGGGTAAGACTCATACCAGCCACACCAATCACACCGTACAACTTGTGATCTAAACCCAGTTAACAGTATGATAACAGAGGAGCCTCTGAAAGATGGCTTCCTAAACAATAACCCGAATTAGTTAACAATAACTATGTACAAGTATTGCAGATAATCCGCACTTGGGATGGGCGCCCAGCATCCACTACGGACTCCGAGAAATAGAATTATCGGTAAGTAAATTCTTATTTTCTCTATCGTCCTAAGTGGATGCTGGGGTTCCTGAAAGGACCATGGGGATTATACCAAAGCTCCCAAACGGGCGGGAGAGTGCGGATGACTCTGCAGCACCGAATGAGAGAACTCCAGGTCCTCCTTTGCCAGGGTATCAAATTTGTAAAAATTTACAAACGTGTTCTCCCCTGACCACGTAGCTGCTCGGCAGAGTTGTAATGCCGAGACCCCTCGGGCAGCCGCCCAAGATGAGCCCACCTTCCTTGCGGAATGGGCCTTAACAGATTTAGGCTGTGGCAGGCCTGCCACAGAATGTACAAGTTGAATTTTGTTACAAAACCAACGAGCAATCGACTGCTTAGAAGCAGGTGCACCCAACTTGTTGGGTGCATACAGTATAAACAGCGAGTCAGATTTTCTGACTCCAGCCGTCCTTTAAATGTATATTTTTAAGGCTCTGACAACGTCCAACAACTTGGAGTCCTTCAAGTCGTCTGTAGCCGCAGGCACTACAATAGGCTGGTTCAGGTGAAACGCTGATACCACCTTAGGGAGAAAATGCGGACGCGTCCGCAGCTCTGCCCTATGTCGAATGGAAAATTATATAAGGGCTTTTATAAGACAAAGCCGCCAGTTCAGATACTCTCCCGGCCGAAGCCAGGGCCAGTAACATAGTCACTTTCCATG
Source organism: Pseudophryne corroboree (assembly GCF_028390025.1). NCBI lineage: Eukaryota > Metazoa > Chordata > Amphibia > Anura > Myobatrachidae > Pseudophryne > Pseudophryne corroboree. Next base: position 662,042,407 of record NC_086446.1, read on the forward strand.
TGAGATATTTCAAATCCACATTCTTTAGTGGTTCAAACCAATTGGATTTGAGGAAATCTAAAACTACATTTAGATCCCACGGTGCCACCTTAGGCACCACAGGAGGCTGTATATGCAGTACTCCTTTGATAAAAATCTGGACCTCAGGGACTGAGGCCAATTCTTTGTGGAAGAATATTGATAGGGCCGAAATTTGAACCTTAATAGATCCCAATTTGAGACCCATAGACAATCCTGATTGCAGGAAATGTAGGAAAACGACCCAGTTGAAATTCCTCCATCGGAGCACTCCGCTGCTCGCACCACGCAACATATTTTCGCCAAATACGGCGATAATGCTTCGCGGTGACTTCCTTCCTTGCCTTTATCAAGGTAGGAATGACTTCTTCTGGAATGCCTTTTCCTTTTAGGATCTGGCATTCAACGCCATGCCGTCAAACGCAGCCGCGGTAAGTCTTGAAAAAGACAAGGACCCTGCTGAAGCAGGTCCCTTCTCAGAAGTAGAGGCCACGGATCGTCCGTGACCATCTCTTGAAGTTCCGGGTACCAAGTCCTTCTTGGCCAATCCGGAGCCACTAGTCTTACTCCTCTTTGCCGTATAATCCTCAATACCTTTGGTATGAGAGGCAGAGGAGGAAACACATATACCGACTGGTACACCCAAGGTGTTACCAGCGCGTCCACAGCTATTGCCTGCGGATCTCTTGACCTGGCGCAATACCTGTCCAGTGTTTTGTTGAGGCGAGACGCCATCATGTCCACCATTGGTTTTACCCAACGGTTTAATAGCATGTGGAAAACTTCTGGATGAAGTCCCCACTCTCCCGGGTGAAGGTCGTGTCTGCTGAGGAAGTCTGCTTCCCAGTTGTCCACGCCCGGGATGAATACTGCTGACAGTGCTATCACGTGATTCTCCGCCCAGCGAAGGATCCTGGCAGCTTCTGCCATTGCCCTCCTGCTTCTTGTGCCGCCCTGTCTGTTTACATGGGCGACTGCCGTGATGTTGTCCGACTGGATCAACACCGGTCTTCCTTGAAGCAGAGGTTCCGCCTGGCTTAGAGCATTGTAGATTGCTCTTAGTTCCAGAATGCTTATGTGAAGAGACTTTTTCAGGCTCGACCACACTCCCTGGAAATTTCTTCCCTGTGTGACTGCTCCCCAGCCTCTCAGGCTGGCATCCGTGGTCACCAGGATCCAATCCTGCATGCCGAATCTGCGGCCCTCCAATAGATGAGCCTCCTGCAACCACCACAGAAGGGATACCCTTGTCCTCGGCGACAGGGTTATCCGCAGGTGCATCTGAAGATGCGACCCTGACCATTTGTCCAACAGATCCCTTTGCATGGAATCTGCCGAAAGGGATTGCTTCGTAAGAAGCTACCATTTTTTCCCAGGACTCTTGTGCATTGATGTACAGACACCTTTCCTGGTTTTAGGAGGTTCCTGACCAGGTCAGATAACTCCTTGGCTTTTTCTTCGGGAAGAAAAACCTTTTTCTGAACTGTGTCCAGAATCATCCCCAGGAACAGCAGACGAGTTGTCGGCATTAATTGGGATTTTGGAATATTCAGAATCCATCCGTGCTGCTTTAGCACCTCTTGAGATAGTGCTAAACCCATCTCTAGCTGTTCTCTGGACCTTGCCCTTATTAGGAGATCGTCCAAGTATGGGATAATTAATACGCCTTTTCTTCGAAGAAGAAATATTATCTCGGCCATTACCTTTGTAAAGACCCGAGGTGCCGTGGACAAACCAAACGGCAGCGTCTGAAACTGATAGTGACAGTTTTGTACAACGAACCTGAGGTACCCCTGGTGTGAGGGGTAATTGGAACGTGGAGATACGCATCCTTGATGTCCAAGGATACCATAAAGTCCCCTTCTTCCAGGTTCGCTATCACTGCTCTGAGTGACTCCATCTTGAACTTGAACTTCTTTATGTATAGGTTCAAGGACTTCAGATTTAGAATAGGCCTTACCGAGCCATCCGGCTTCGGTACCACAAATAGAGTGGAATAATACCCCTTCCCTTGTTGTAGAAGAGGTACCTTGACTATCACCTGCTGAGAATACAGCTTGTGAATGGCTTCCAAAACCGTCTCCCTTTCTGAGGGGGACGTTGGTAAAGCAGACTTCAGGAAACGGCGAGGTGGCTCTGTCTCTAATTTCAACCTGTACCCCTGAGATATTATCTGCAGGATCCAGGGATTTACCTGCGAGTGAGCCCACTGCGCGCTGTAATTTTTGAGACGACCGCCTACCGCCCCCGAGTCCGCTTGCGAAGCCCCAGCGTCATGCTGAGGCTTTTGTAGAAGCCGGGGAGGGCTTCTGTTCCTGGGAAGGAGCTGCCTGTTGCTGTCTCTTCCCTCGTCCTCTGCCTCGTGGCAGATATGAATAGCCCTTTGCTCTCTTATTTTTAAAGGAACGAAAGGGCTGCGGTTGAAAGGTCGGTGCCTTTTTCTGCTGGGGAGTGACTTGAGGTAGAAAGGTGGATTTCCCGGCCGTAGCCGTGGCCACCAAATCCGATAGACCGACCTCAAATAACTCCTCTACGCATCGCCTGTCCACTGTCGTGTCCATAAAGCTCTTCTGGCCGAAATGGACATAGCACTTACCCGTGATGCCAGTGTGCAGATATCTCTCTGTGCATCACGCATATAAAGAAATGCATCCTTTATTTGTTCTAACGACAGTAAAATATTGTCCCTGTCCAGGGTATCAATATTTTCGATCAGGGACTCTGACCAAACTACCCCAGCACTGCACATCCAGGCAGTCGGAATAGCTGGTCGTAGTATAACACCTGCATGTGTGTATATACCTATTTGGATATTTTCCATCCTCCTATCTGATGGATCTTTAAGTGCGTCCGTCTCAGGAGAGGGTAACGCCACTTGTTTTGATAAGCGTGTTAGCGCTTTGTCCACCCTAGGAGGTGTTTCCCAGCGCTCCCTAACCTCTGGCGGGAAAGGGTATAAAGCCAATAACTTCTTTGAAATTAGCAGTTTTTTATCGGGGCACCCCACGCTTCATCACACACGTCATTTAATTCTTCTGATTCGGTAAAAACTACTGGTAGTTTTTTCACACCCCACATAATACCCTGTTTAGTGGTACCTGTAGTATCAGCTAAATGTAATCATATAACGTGTGGCCCTACTGGAAAATACGGTTGATTCGTCACCTTCACCACCGGAATCAGTGCCTGTGTCTGGGTCTGTGTCGACCGACTGAGGCAAGGGACGTTTTACAGCCCCTGACGGTGTTTGAGGCGCCTGGACAGACACTAATTGAGTGTCCGGCCGCCTCATGTCGGCAAACGACTGCTTAAGCGAGTTGACGCTATCCCGTAATTCCACAAATAAAGGCATCCATTCTGGTGTCGACCCCCTAGGAGGTGACATCCTCATATTTGGCAATTGCTCCGCCTCCACACCAATAACGTCCTCATACATGTCGACACACACGTACCGACACACAGCAGACACACAGGGAATGCTCTATACGAAGACAGGACCCACTAGCCCTTTGGGGAGACAGAGGGAGAGTCTGCCAGCACACACCAAAAAGCGCTATATATGACAGGGATAGCCTTATGATTAAGTGCTCCCTTATAGCTGCTTTTATATTAATATATTGCCATTTATTCTGCCCCCCCCTCTCTGTTATACCCTGTTTCTGTAGTGCAGTGCAGGGGAGAGACCTGGGAGCCTTCCTGACCAGCGGAGCTGTGACAGAAAATGGCGCCGTGTGCTGAGGAGATAGGCCCCGCCCCTTTTTCGGCGGGCTCGTCTCCCGCTATTTAGTACATTTAGGCAGGGGTAAATATCTCCATATAGCCTCTGGGGCTATATGTGAGGTATTTTTAGCCTTTTTAAAGGTTTTCATTTGCCTCCCAGGGCGCCCCCCCCCAGCGCCCTGCACCCTCAGTGACTGCCGTGTGAAGTGTGCTGAGAGGAAAATGGCGCACAGCTGCAGTGCTGTGCGCTACCTTAAGAAGACTGCAGGAGTCTTCAGCCGCCGATTCTGGACCTCTTCTTGCTTCAGCATCTGTGAGGGGGCCGGCGGCGTGGCTCCGGTGACCATCCAGGCTGTACCTGTGATCGTCCCTCTGGAGCTTCATGTCCAGTAGCCAAGAAGCCAATCCATCCTGCACGCAGGTGAGTTCACTTCTTCTCCCCTCTGTCCCTCGTTGCAGTGATCCTGTTGCCAGCAGGAATCACTGTAAAATAAAAAACCTAAGCTAAACTCTCTAAGCAGCTCTTTATGAGAGCCACCTAGAATTGCACCCTTCTCGGCCGGGCACAAAAATCTAACTGGAGTCTGGAGGAGGGTCATAGGGGGAGGAGCCAGTACACACCACCTGACCTGTAAAAGCTTTACTTTTGTGCCCTGTCTCCTGCGGAGCCGCTATTCCCCATGGTCCTTTCAGGAACCCCAGCATCCACTTAGGACGATAGAGAAAGAAGAATATTTTTTTTTAGCTAAATAATAGTTTCAAATCAAGTATTATCATGCTTGCATTTTCCACAGAGCCCAGCCAGTCACGTAGCATAGCAGCATACATGGGTATATGTGAATGCTATATAATTCTTTCAATTTCCTTCTATTACCAACATGGATTTAATCAACCACACCAACACAATGCTAGTTTTATATTTGATAATTATTATTAGTTCTATAAAGGAAGAAATTGGGGCATTTTCTGTGTGTAATAAGATAGATAGATAGATAGATAGATAGATAGATAGAGAGAGAAAGAAGACTGCGGCACTCCAGGTCTTGTAAAAAGTTGAATTGTATTCAAAGGATCACAACATAGTACACCAACGTTTCGGGGTGACTAGCCCCTTTGTCACATCTTGACAAAGGGGCTAGACACCCCGAAACGTTGGTGTACTATGTTGTGATCCTTTGAATACAATTCAACTTTTTACAAGACCTGGAGTGCCGCAGTCTTCTTTCTCTATCTAGCCATTTCAGCTTACACAGGGACAGGGCACAGTAACAGCAGGAGGAGTGCCAGGCTATTTCTACTTTAATATATATATATTAATATATATATATATATATATATATATATATATATATATATATATATATATATATATATATATAAAAATTTTAAACCTACCTGTAAATCCTTTTCTCCTAGTCCGTAGAGGATGCTGGGGACTCCGTAGGGACCATGGGGTATAGACGGGCTCTATAAAGAATTTTAGAATGGGTGTGCACTGGCTCCTCCCTCTATGCCCCTCCTCCAGACCTCAGTTAGAGAAACTGTGCCCAGAGGAGATGGACAATACGAGGAAAGGATTTTGTTAATCTAAGGGCAAGATTCATACCAGCCCACACCATCCACACCGTATAACCTGGAATATACGCAACCAGTAAACAGTATGAACAAACCAGTATCAGCTAAAGACTGATCTCAACTGTAACATAACCCTTATGTAAGCAACAACTATATACAAGCCTTGCAGATTTTGTCCGCACCGGGACGGGCGCCCAGCATCCTCTACGGACTAGGAGAAAAAGATTTACCGGTAGGTTTAAAATATTTTCTCTTACGTCCTAGAGGATGCTGGGGACCAAAGCTCCAGACCGGGCGGGAGAGTGCGGACGACTCTGCAGCACCGACTGAGCAAACGCAAGGTCCTCATCAGCCAGGGTATCAAACTTATAGAACCTTGCAAAGGTGTTTGAACTCGACCAGGTAGCTGCTCGGCAAAGCTGTAAAGCCGAGATGCCTCGGGCAGCCGCCCAAGAAGAGCCCACCTTCCTAGTGGAATGGGCCTTTACCGAATTTGGTAACGGCAATCCTGCCGTACAATGAGCCTGCTGAATCGTGTTACAGATCAAGCAAGCAATAGTCTGCTTTGAAGCAGGAGCACCAACTTTGTTGGCTGCATACAGGACAAACAGTGCTTCTGTTTTCCTAACCCGAGCCGTCCTGGCTACATAGATTTTTAAGGCCCTGACTACATCCAGGGACTTGCAATCCTCCAAGTCATCCGTAGCCACAGGCAACACAATAGGTTGGTTCGGGTCTGGGACTGAGGATAGACAGCAAAAAGGTCGACAAACCTTAGGTCGACATGGACAAAAGGTCGACATGGAAAACGGCCGACATGGAAAACGGCCGACATGAGTGTTTTTTTTGTGTGTGTCTCGTTTTCTTCGTAGAGTGACCGGGAACCCCAATTAGTGCACCGCGTCCCCTCGCATGGCTCGCTTCGCTCGCCATGCTTCGGGCAGATTACCGTTCCAATCGTAGTCCACGTGGATCGTTAAGTATGAAAAGGTTCCAAAAAAGAAAAAAAAAATCGTGAAAAACTCATGTCGACCTTTTACCATGTCGACCTTGTTCCTGTCAACCTTTTGTCCATGTCGATCTTTTGTCCATGTCGACCTAAGGTTTGTCGACCAATTGGCGTTGACCTAAGGTTTGTCGACCTTTTTGCTGTCGATCTGGAGTCCGGATACCGGTTGGTTCATTTGAAATGAAGAAACCACCTTAGGCAAAAATTGAGGACGAGTCCTCAACTCTGCTCTATCCACATGGAAAATCAAATACGGGCTCTTGTGAGACAAGGCCGCCAATTCAGACACCCGCCTTGCAGATGCCAAGGCCAACAACATGACCACCTTCCAAGTGAGAAATTTTAATTCAACCGTTTGAAGCGGCTCAAACCAGTGAGACTTCAGGAACCTTAATACCACGTTATGGTCCCATGGTGCCACTGGAGGCACAAAAGGAGGCTGGATAGGCAGCACTCCCTTTACAAAAGTCTGGACTTCCGGGAGAGAAGCCAATTCCTTCTGAAAGAAAATAGACAGGGCCGAAATCTGTACCTTAATGGAGCCTAATTTTAGGCCCATATCCACTCCTGTCTGTAGAAAGTGGAGAAAACGGCCCAGATGGAAATCTTCCGTAGGAGCCTTCCTGGCTTCACACCAAGATACATACTTCCTCCAGATACGGTGATAATGTTTCGCAGTCACCTCCTTCCTAGCCTTTATCAGAGTAGGGATGACTTCCTCCGGAATACCTTTCCCAGCTAGGATTCGGCGTTCAACCGCCATGACGTCAAAACGTAACCGCGGTAAGTCTTGGGACACGCAGGGCCCCTGTTGCAACAGGTCCTCCCTGAGAGGAAGAGGCCACGGATCTTCTGTGAGCATCTCCTGAAGATCCTAATACCAGGCCCTTCGAGGCCAATCTGGGACAATGAGTATTGTCCGTACACTTTTTCGTCTTATGATTTTCAATACTTTTGAGAGGAGAGGAAGAGGAGGAAACACATAGACCAACTGAAACACCCACGGTGACACCAAGGCGTCCACCGCTACTGCCTGAGGGTCCCTGGACCTGGCACAATACCTCCAAAGCTTCTTGTTGAGGCGTGATGCCATCATGTCTATTTGAGGAAGTCCCCAAAGACTTGTTATCTCTGCAAAGACTTCTTAATGAAGACCCCACTCTCCTGGATGGAGATCGTGTCTGCTGAGGAAGTCTGCTTCCCAGTTGTCCACTCCCGAAATGAATACCGCTGACAGAGCGCTTACATGATTTTCTGCCCAGCGCAGAATCCTGGTGGCTTCCGCCATTGCCACTCTGCTCCTTGTCCCGCCTTGGCGGTTTACATGAGCTACGGCTGTGACGTTGTCTGATTGAATCAGAACCGGTAGGTCGCGAAGAAGATTCTCCGTTTGTCGTAGGCCGTTGTATATGGCACTTAATTCCAGCACGTTGATGTGTAGACAAGCCTCCTGGCTTGACCACAGTCCCTGAAAATTCCTTCCTTGTGTGACTGCTCCCCAGCCTCGGAGGCTCGCGTCCGTTGTTATCAGAACCCAGTCTTGAATGCCGAATCTGCGACCCTCTAGAAGGTGAGCACTCTGCAGCCACCACAGGAGAGACACCCTGGCCCTGAGGGACAGGCTTATCTTCTGATGTATTTGTAGATGGGACCCCGACCACTTGTCCAGAAGGTCCCACTGAAATGTCCTCGCATGAAACCTGCCGAAGGGGATGGCCTCGTAGGCTGCCACCATTTTTCCCAGAACTCGAGTGCATTGATGAACAGACACTCTTTTTGGTTTTAGCAGGTCTCTGCCCATGTTCTGGAGGTCCGGGGCTTTTTCCATCTGAAGAAAAACCCTCTTCTGTTCCGTGTCCAGAATCATGCCTAGGAATGATAGCCGCGTCGTTGGGATCAATTGCGACTTTGGCAGATTTAGAATCCAACCGTGCTGTTGTAGCACTCTCATGGAGAGTGCTACGCTTTTCAGCAATTGATCTCTCGATCTCGCTTTTATCAGGAGATCGTCCAAGTACGGGATAATTGTGACTCCCTGCCGGCGCAGGAGCACCATCATCTCCGCCATCACCTTGGTGAAAATCCTCGGAGCCGTGGAAAGCCCAAACGGCAACGTCTGAAATTGGTAATGACAGTCCTGTACAGCGAATCTCAGGTACGCCTGATGAGGAGGATATATGGGGACATGAAGGTATGCATCCTTTATGTCGAGTGACACCATAAAATCCCCCCCTTCCACACTGGAGATCACAGCCCGGAGCGACTCCATCTTGAATTTGAACTTTTTCAAGTACAGGTTTAGGGATTTTAGATTTAAAATGGGTCTGACCGAGCCATCCGTCTTCGGGACCACGAACAGGGTTGAATAGTACCCTTTCCCCTGTTGGACTAGGGGAACCGTGATAATCACTTGCTGTAGACACAACTTTTGAATTGCAGCTAACACTACTGCCCTCTCTGGGGGAGAAGCTGGCAAGGCCGACTTGAAAAATCGGCGAGGAAGCACCTCTTCGAATTCCAGTTTGTAGCCTTGGGATACAATTTCCATCGCCCAAGGATCCACGTCTGACAGAACCCAGACCTGGCTGAAGAGTCGAAGACGTGCCCCCACCGGCGCGGACTCCCTCAGTGGAGCCCCAGCGTCATGCGGTGGATTTAGTAGAAGCCGGGGAGGACTTCTGCTCCTGGGAACTAGCCGAAGCAGGTGCTCTCTTCCCTCTACCCTTACCTCTGGCGAGGAAAGATGAGCCCTGACCTCTTCTGGACTTATGCGACCGAAAGGACTGCATCTGATATTGTGGAGTTTTCTTTTGCTGTGGGTGAACAAAAGGCAAAAAGGTAGATTTACCCGCGGTAGCTGTGGCAACCAGGTCCGCGAGACCTTCCCCAAATAAAACTTCACCTTTGTATGGCAAAACCTCCATATGCTTTTTTGGAGTCGGCATCACCCGTCCATTGGCGGGTCCACAGGGCTCGCCTAGCAGAAATCGCCATGGCGTTGGCTCTCGAACCTAGCAGCCCAACGTCTCTTTGAGCGTCCCTCATATATAAGACTGCGTCTTTAATGTGACCTAAGGTCAATAAAATGGTATCCCTGTCTAGGGTATCAAGGTCAGCTGACAAGGTATCTGTCCAAGCAGCAACTGCACTACACACCCATGCCGATGCTATTGCCGGTCTGAGCAAAGCACCTGTATGCGCATAAATAGATTTTAAAGTAGTTTCCTGTCTGTGATCAGCAGGATCCTTGAGGGCTGCTGTTACCGGAGACGGTAGCGCCACCTTCTTGGACAGACGTGTTAAAGCCTTGTCCACCCTGGGTGAGGATTCCCAACGTACCCTGTCCTGTGCAGGGAAAGGATACGCCATAAGAATCCTTTTGGGAATCTGCAATTTTTTATCTGGAGTTTCCCAAGCTTTTTAAAATGGGTGGTCTTCAGTATGCCGACTGACGGGATCCCGACACACAGTATACCGGCGCCGGGATCCCGACAGCCGGCATACCGACACTTATTCTCCCTCGTGGGGTCCACGACCCCCCTGGAGGGAGAATAAAATGGCGTGATAGCGCGCCACCGTGTCCGTAGCGTGGCGAGCGCAGCGAGCCCGCAAGGGGCTCATTTGCGCTCGCCACACTGTCGGTAAGCCGGCGGTCGGGCTCCCGGCGCCGGTATGCTGGTCGCCGGGAGCCCGATAACCGTAGTGAACCCTTTCAAATAACTCGTTAAGTTCATGAGATGGGGGAAAGGTTACCACATGTTTCTTTTCCTTATACATGCGCACCCTCGTGTCAGGGACCGAGGGGTCATCTGTGATACGCAAAACATCTTTTATTGCAATAATCATATAATGAATACTTTTGGCCACCCTTGGGTGTAACCTCGGAGTCAGAATCCGTGTCGGTATCAGTGTCTGCTATCTGGGATAGGGGACGTTTTTTAGACCCAGAAGGGCCCTGTGACCCAGTCGAAGCCGTGGATTGACTCTCAGCTTTTTCCCTGGACTCTGCTTTGTCCAGTCTCTTATGTAATAAGGTCACATTTGCATTTAAAACATTCCACATGTCCATCCAATCATGAGTCGGCGTTGCCGACGGAGACACCACAATCATCTGCTCCACCTCCTCCGTACCTGAGCCTTCCGCATCAGACATGCCGACACACTCGTACCGACACCCCCACACACACACAGGGATATAGTTCTAAGGAGACAGTTCCCCAATAAGGCCCTTTGGAGAGACAGAGAGAGAGAGTATGCCAGCACACGCCCAGTGCCAACTGACACTGGAAATAATTTCCCAGAGAATAGCGCTTTTATATATATTTACTGTATAATACACTCACTGCGCCTTACAGGTGCCCCCCCCCCCTCCCCCTCTTTTCAGCCCTGTGTCACCGTGTTCAGCAGGGGAGAGACCGGGGAGCCATTTTCTCTGCAGATCTCTGTGGAGAAAATGGCGCTGGTTAGTGCTGAGGGACCAAGCTCCGCCCCCTCCAGCAGCAGGCTTCGGTCCCGCTCAAAGTATTTAAAAAAAATGGCGGGGGATTTATATAATCACTGCCTCCGCAGCCCATAAACTTTGAAAGTGCCAGATTTAGAGGTGTTTATTGCTGCCCAGGGCGCCCCCCCTGCGCCCTGCACCCATCCGTGCCTGCCAGTGTGTGTTGTGTGTGGGAGCAATGGCGCGCAGCGTTAGCGCTGCACGCTTACCTCAGGAAGATCTGAAGTCTTCTGCCGCCTAAGATGTCTTCTTTCTTCTTATACTCACCCGGCTTCTATCTTCCGGCTCTGTGAGGAGGACGGCGGCGCGGCTCTGGGACGAACGGCGAGGGGAGACCTGCGTTCCGACCCCCTCTGGAGCTAATGGTGTCCAGTAGTCTAAGAAGCAGAGCCTATCACTTAAGTAGGTCTGCTTCTCTCTGCTCAGTCCCACGATGCAGGGAGCCTGTTGCCAGCAGTGCTCCCTGAAAATAAAAAACCTAACAAAAATTTTTTTCAGAGAAACTCAGGAGAGCTCCCCTGTAATGCACCCTATCTCCTCTGGGCACAGGATCCAACTGAGGTCTGGAGGAGGGGCATAGAGGGAGGAGCCAGTGCACACCCATTGTAAAATTCTTTATAGTGCCTATGTCTCCTGCGGAGACTGTCTATACCCCATGGTCCTTACGGAGTCCCCAGCATCCTCTAGGACGTAAGAAAAGAAAAAAATTATATATATTATATATATATATATATATATATATATATATATATATATATATATATATATATATATATATATATATATATATATATGTAGAAATAACCGGCACTCCACTTCAACTCACAGAAATTGCCCAGGTGCCGTCCAACGGGTTATAGCAAACCCATAAATAGTTACATGCAGAGGTGGCACTCACAGGTCCTTTTTTCAATCAGAACTCACAAAGAAGACAACAGAGACTCCTCTCTGATCATACATTTGTATTTGGCTGAGCTTATTGCGGTAAGGAGAGCACCTACCTGCGTGAGCCCGGTGTGGACAGGGCACCCTGTGTATATGTTCTTTGGGATTTTGGACACTGTATATCTCCTTCTAAAATCTGGGAGTCATTTTAGGCCGGGCGGCTGGTCCGGTTTGTTTGATTTTATTCCAGCATCATGCAGGACAATGCTGGTTTCAGAAATACTGTGCTCCCTACTGGGGAAACTTGGAGCTTTTCGGATGCGGACGCTGTTTCCATCCGGTTTAAAGATAAATTGGAATGCACAGGAGGTGCAGAGGCCAATGAGCAATTATATGTACAGTTACTACGTTTATCCAAAAAAGAGATTGATTATTACTTGCACGGGGTGACCCTGTCAGATTACCACCGGTGCGGCCAGATCCCGAGAGATATTGGCAAATATAACACAGAATTTTGTCGCAAATGGGCAGCGATCCTCAACAAGTGCAAGCTTGATTTGATACTGCTGGTGATTGAGGAGTCATCAAGAGAATTAGGCAGTATCAAAGCAAAAAAAGCAGCATTTGAAACCTTACATTTGGATACATTAAAAGCAGACACTAAGGTGAATTGGCTTGAAAAACTCTCCACACAGGTGGACACTTATCGGACAGAACTAGTGAAGTTTAAGCGTGATAAACTACAACTGGTCCAGGAGGACTATGCAGAGTGCAAAGTTTACTCATGGGCGTACAAACCCGATGGGAAAAAAAATTACAGACCACGGCAACGCAAATTTAGGAGATTTCCAGGTGACACAGAGACCTCCAGTGGAGGATACTCGTCCCCTAGTGAAACGGAGGAATCCGGGAAGGGAAGGGCCCGCAAGCCCCCTTTAGGGGTGAGCACACGTGCACAACGCGAGGTAAAAGGAGACCGGCTACCAGGAGGGGCAGGCAGTGGCAAAGGAGGCTCAAAAGCAACCAGCAAGGCCAAAAAGAAATAATATTCAATTTATCGGACCGGACTCTTTCTGATGTTGAGAAAAGGGTCCTAAATAAAGGTCTTTCATTTGTCCCCTCTAGTAGCTTTGACGAGTTTCAGTGGAAAATAGACTCCTATAGATTTAATAGAAAGTTGCGACTACGTGAACACTTTGATAAAGCTGGAATGGCTAGTTCCTCTGATCCTCCACCAGTGGTTAAGAGCAAATCGCAGTTTGACCCTATTAGTATGAATGCTTCTCTCAGATGTTTCAACAGAACTTTGGATTCAAGGGTTAGAGACATTACACGATCTTCTCATTTGACCAGACCTAATTTATCCAAAGACGAGATGAAGGCATTGAAAAGACTGAGTCAAGACGAGTCTATCATCATCCGCCCTGCCGATAAGGGGGGTGGGATTGTGATACAAGACATAGCCCAGTACAAAAATGAAATCTACCGGCAATTGGGGGACACTGCTGTGTATTGTAAATTAACAGCTGATCCGACGATTGAATATAATACAGAATTATTGGGTATCTTGGAAGCAGCAGTGCATGATGGTGCCATCTCTAGGGCCACGCAGAAGGCCCTATTCCAGGAACATCCAGTGGCACCAGTCCTGTACACACTGCCCAAGATACACAAACATTCTACTGTTCCGCCTGGCCGCCCCATCATTGCGGCCAGGGATTCTGTGCATTATAAAATATCTCAGTACTTAGACAGCTTTCTACAGCCAGTCATACAGGCTCAGCATACATATTTGAAAGATACTACCACACTAATCAATAAATTACAGGACTTGGCAGTTGTATCCAGTGATAGCAAGTTGTGCACTCTGGACGTTGTGAGTCTGTATACGAGCATACCTCACCAAAGGGGTTTGGATGCTGTATACAGACTCTTGTCCTCTAGTTCGTTGTACAAATGTCCTGATTTATCTGTTTTCTTGTTGCTATTAGAGAAAACTTTAAAAAGGAATTATTTTCTTTTTGATAAGTGTTGGTATGTACAGCGACAGGGGTGCGCAATGGGGTCCTGTGTGGCCCCTGCGTTTGCTAATTGTTATATGTTTGACATAGAGCGGCAAGCTTTTTTTATGGATCCAACAGTGGCCGCGAAGATCACGTTCTTTGTCAGATATATAGACGATTTGCTTTTGATTTGGTCTGGGACTGAGGGGGAGTTTATGGAGTTAATGCACATGGTGAATAATCAGGATGCTACCATTAGATACACGTTTGAGATCAGTGAATTTACTGTTAGTTACTTGGATGTACAGATCTCATTAGAGAATGGCCGTATACATACTGGCCTTTATAAGAAGAGTACAGACAGGAACACCATGTTGCACTTTGCAAGCCAACATCCCATTTCTACCAAGAAAGGTCTTCCCTATTCACAATTCCTCAGGGTGCATCGTATTTCCGATGACCTTGGGGAGACTAATAGACAAATTGACATCATGATTGATCAATTTATATTGAGAGGTTACAAGTATGAGGATCTGATTATAGCTAAAAATAAGGCCATTAATATTCCTAGGAGTGACCTACTAAGTGTACATCCGCAGACAGTTAGTAAGAAACAAGATCTGATTCCGTTCGTGCAACAATTCAATTCTTCTAGCAAGGAGATTGCCAAACAGGCAAAATCTTTATGGCCAATAGTCACGACTGACACAGATCTGAAGATGTTTCAGAATGTCCAACTTATGCCCAGTTATGCAAGACACCGGAATTTGAAGGATTGGCTTGTCAAAAATGACATTTCAGGGTTTAAGGATAAACAACCGACTAATTTTTTGACAAGGAAGCCAGGGTGCTATAGGTGCACAGGATGCACCACTTGTAGCTTCATGGAGGTGGGAAACTCGTTCCCACATCCCCATACAGGGCAACGGATACCGATCAGGCAAGTTTTGACGTGCAGCAGCATGTTTGTGATATACATTATTCGCTGCCCGTGTGGTCTGCTTTATGTTGGCAAAACCACGAGACAATTTAAGGAAAGGATGGCTCTCCACAGGTCGTCTATTCGACTGACAATGGAGGGTGGCGGTGCAGATCACAATCAACCTGTTGCTCGTCATTTTAAACTATATAATCATGGCCTCTCTACTTTGCGTTATAAGATCATAGATCAAGTCCCGAAGAGACTAAGAGGGGGTGATCGTGATAAGGCTTTGTTACAGCGGGAGGCGCGATGGATACACCGACTAGACACGGTGTCGCCGCGCGGCCTTAATGAGGTTTTGTCATTAAAATGCTTTTTATGAAGTAGAATGTGATTATCGGTAACTGCCACAGTGTACCAAAGTGTACGTAATCAAGAGATACAATCTGTGTATGTCAATCCATGATAGGTGTTTGACTGTAACAATGTAATAGTATGTTTGCAGATACATGATACTGTGGTATTCTATTTAACCAGCTACATTGTAACTGTCAATGCTGTTTTAACTGTTTTTAAATGTTCTGTCTTAGCACTATATGGTGTGTTTTTGTTTTGCAGTTGCCATGGTGCCGCTCGATCATACGGGCGCGCCGGGAGGCGCGGGTCGCATTGTTGTGACGTCAGATGACCCGGCGGGCGGCGCAATGGCGGCTCTCAGCATGGGTGAAGGAAGGCTATTTAGGTAAGCACCTTATTCTGATCAGAGAGGAGTCTCTGTTGTCTTCTTTGTGAGTTCTGATTGAAAAAAGGACCTGTGAGTGCCACCTCTGCATGTAAATATAGATTATATATATATATATATATATATATATATATATATATATATATATACACACACACACACACAACCCATCTGGCACTCAGGGACTGTGTAATGGGCCCTACATACATGACGATCCGCCGCCGAGCTGCCCGACGGCGGATACGGCCGACGAGCGACCCAGCGGCGGGGGGGCAGTGACGGGGGGAGTGAAGTTTCTTCACTCCCCCGTCACGCGGCTCCATTGAAGTGCAGGCAAATATGGACGAGATCGTCCATATTGGCCTGCATGCACAGCCGACGGGGGACCAGGGATGAACGAGCGCGGGGACGCGCATCGTTCATCGCTGGAGCCTCCACACTGAAAGATATGAACGAGTTCTCGTTCATTTATGAACGAGATCGTTCATATCTTTCAAAAAATCGGCATGTGTGTAGGGCCTATAAGAAAGATGCTGGTAGCAATCATTGCTACCATCGTCTCAAGTGTTTTTCTTACACAGTCCCTGAGTGCCGGATACCTATTGGGTTGTGTGTGTATGCAGCATCAGGGCACGGGGCAGGCTGCCAGAGTTGTTTGAGTGCTGGACAACATAAAGAGAGAGATAGATAGATAGATAGATAGATAGATAGATAGATAGATAGATAGATAGATAGATAGATAGATAGATAGATAGGATAGATACATACACACACACATACACGTACGTACACACATATACATACACACAAACATTTATTTACTTATTACCAGTTATTTATATGGCGCACACATATTCTGCAGCGATTTCCAGAGAATATTTGGCCATTCACAACGGTCCATGCCCCAGTGGAGCTTACAATCTATATTCCCTACCACATGTACATGCGCACACATTCGTACTAGAGCTCGTTTTTGTTGGAATCCAATTGATTTACTAGTATATTTTTGGATTGTGGGAGAAAACCCACGCAAGTACGGGGAGAATATACAAACTCTGCACAGGTAGAGCCATGACCTCAGTGCTATGAGGCAGTAATGCTAACCATTACACCATCTGTGCTGCCCATACATTATAATTACATAAACACACATATATATATATATATATATATATATACACATACATATACACACACACACACATACATACACACACCGTTAGCTAAAGAACATCTTGTCAGTACAGTATAGAGAGGGCCAGTGCGCTGTGCCAATTATGTTAAATATCTAGTGAGTGCAAGTTTATATTTCAGCCATGCAGTGAGGGACTGACATGACTGCATAGAGAAAAGAGTCAATTAATTATAATTGTAAGAACCTACCCACATTCCAACCGCTAAGCACACATATACACACACCTCCACAAACACACAACATGCTTCAGCAGACTACCACAAAAGGCACAATGGCTTGTGTGTTACAATAGTCAAAAGCCTCTTTTGTGAGAAGGTGAAAGGAAGAAACGTTTCGGAATGTAAGTGCCCAGGTGGTTGTGTTTGTTCACCGTCTCTGGAGACTTTGCTTTTGTAAGCTATATATGTAAATAGAATTTTATCTTCCTGCTTTCTCCTAAGTCTAAGGAACTCTGGAGAGATGCTTTGTGACTAATATGAATTCACTACGACAGAGTGTTACGCCATTTGTCTTGGAAAACAAAGTAGTTTGTAAAATGCTGTAAATAAAAACAAAGGGTTGCATAGCACCAACATAATTAATGGCATTGTTCAAACATATCATCTGTGATTTCTGGCAACATTATTTCACAAATAATATATTGAATTATCAATATACTTCCAAAGCAGCGCACACTAAAATGCCATAGTGCAGAATCAATTACGTAGCTGGATCACAGGGAAACAGTTTAGTCTCCAGTTAATCAGAAATGGTACTGATCGCAGCAATGTCACTGTGAACAGATACAAAAACACACAAAGATAACCCTTATTAGAAAAGGATAAACGAATGCAGAACACCACATCAATGGGGTATGCGGGTGGTAGATCAACAGTACTAATGGGCCCTACACACTGGCAGATTTCACTGAACGATATGAACGTACTCGTTCATTAAACGAATGAGAACTCGGTCATATCATTCAGTGTGGAGGCAGCAACGATGAATGATGTGCGGCCCTGCGCTCCTTCGTCGTTGGTGCCCCGTCGCTTATGCATGCAGGCCAATATGGACGATCCCGTCCATATTAGCATGCACTGCTATGGAGCCAGGTGACGTATCGCCCGTCGGACACCTCGGCGGCACATCGCCATATGTGTAGGGTCCTTTAGGTTGAGTGTCAATAGGTCGAACACTATTGGTCAACAAAGGAAAAGGGTTGACACAGTAAAAAAGGGTTGACATGGGAAAAAAGTCGACACATGAAAAGGTCACATGACTACAATTTTTTTTACTTTTAACATTTTCATACTTTACTATCCATGTGGACTATGATTGGGAATAGTACCCTTGTCCGCATGCAAGGGGACACAGTGCACTAATTGGGGTTCCTTGTCAGGGTATGCAAAAAAATGACACAAAAAACATTAAAAAATAACATTTCGACCTTTTCACCGTGTCGACCATTTTCCCATGTCAACCATGGCCATGTCGACCAATAGTGGTCGACCTATTGACTGTCAACCCACTGATCCATAACAGTCTATGGCAGGGATGGGGAACCTTCAGCCCTCCAGCTGCTGTTGAACTACACATTCCAGCATGCCCTGCAACAGTTTTAGCATGGCCAAATAGCAAAACTGTAGCAAGGCATGCTGGTATGTGTAGTTCAACAACAGCTGGAGGGACAAAGGTTCCCCATCCCTGGTCTATGGCATACCTGTGTGATGTACTAAATTGTTTAAAAACATACAAATGGTTCTATATCAAAGTGATCATTATTTATTATTATGCAGAAAAATGCAAAATGTGACTATTCCATTCTGTGCACAGATATACAGGGGTTCGGTATGATTTACCGGTGGCCGGCATCCCGGCCGTCAACATGCCGACAGCAGAATCAGGTCCAACAGTATGCCGGCAGCAGGGCGAGCGCAAAGAGTCCCCTTGCGGGCTTGGTGGCTCTCTGTGCTCACCACAGGTTCTATTCACACTCTATGGGTGTCGTGGACACCCACAAGTGGGAATAGGCCCTGTGCACCGGGATTCTGGATGGCGGCATTGTTGGCTGTCGGTATTCTGGCATCTGTATTCTGACCGCCGGCAAATTAACTGCATCCCGTGAACAGTAATCATTTTACCTTATCTAGGCTATCCAAGGTTTGTTCCAGCTCCAACATGCATGCATAGCGGGAGCTGGGACAGACCCTAACCTAGAAGCAGGACCCAGTCGGCCACCGGGAACGGATGAGGTGAGGGGGAGGAGGACAGAGCATTAGAGGTGTTAGAGCAGTGGATAGATAGGGGTCGTACACGTTTCTAGTTATTAGTAACTTAATACATCTTCCTCACAAAAATAATTGCGTTAAGAATAAAAGAAAAAACATAAAAAATTAAATTCCGTTAGTGAAACAATGACGATAAGATACTTACTGCCCAGACTGTAATTTCAAGGTATAAAAATAACAGCCTGTAGGATTTATTTATGAATTACTACATATATGACTCAAGAATGCTTCCATTTAAAAAAAAATTGCTTGATGAAGCCAATCAAGGTAATAACTGTATGCTAGCATTTTAATGAGCCATTTATGACCGCCTATGGAAGAAGTAACTGGATGTTACGAAACGCGTCTAGGACTCCCTAATTAAGTGATTGCTGAATAGTTCAGACTTCTGCCCGGCACCTCCAGAACACTCGGCACCCGTTACCAGCTTATCGTGT
Source organism: Pseudophryne corroboree (assembly GCF_028390025.1). NCBI lineage: Eukaryota > Metazoa > Chordata > Amphibia > Anura > Myobatrachidae > Pseudophryne > Pseudophryne corroboree. The sequence continues at coordinate 662,061,681 of NC_086446.1, forward strand.
AAGACACCTTTTATTCAGTGCCGCAGTGATCAGTGCTTTCTGGAGGCCGAAGCGGCTGTGCGTTTGACCGCTTGAACGGGTGTAGCAAGAGTGTTAACCCGCTCGTTGGAGCTGCCTGGCTGCCCGTACGGAAACCTCCCATCAGCGTGACTCATCCAGCCGCACGGATAGAAGCCGCTAGCTAACTGCACTATACCGCTACGGTTCACATGTAACAGCCGTATACCACATCGTGCATCCCCGGGGACACTCGGGCTGCACTAAAAACTCCTCGTATTGGCAAACAGGTCCTGTATTACAAGCATAAGGGACAGAGTGAGCAAATGTACCGGTGACCGATTTTATCTGTGGTGCACAGCTTTTGGATATAAATACCGGTGTAATTTGGACTCAATTATTGGGTGCAATTTAACACGGAGGATTCCATTCCTCACTGAACTTGTGGCTTAATTCTTGTCAGTTTGGACAATATACCTTTCAGCACACTTATTTATGATGAGAATTGTCTCTTTTTAATTGCTATATTGATGTATTTGAGGGTGTTGTGACCACACCAGATCTTAAACATCACAAGAATAATATATGTTTATATGGTTATATGTTTTAAATAAATATTTGATAATTGAGAATGGTGTGGAACAATTAATTGGCTCTATAGCGCAACCTCTTTCTTATTCATTCCTATATGTTATATTGAAGCCATTAGAGACAGGCTTCTGAGGTCTGACGAAACAGAACCATTTATTTATGGTCACAAGGTGACATATTTTAGACAATAGTAATCATATGTTCATATGATTGGTTGCACCATCAGGTATTTATTCTTTTTAGACATTTATGAAATGCGCAGAAGTTTACAGTAAAAGGACTATATGCTGCAGTGGCTTAGAGCCACACATTAGGCCACAGATTTGAGACTCGCACCTGAGAAATCGCAGAAGAAAGCCTACATTGGAGCACATTTAAGTGCACTTTTGAATAATAAAATAAACATGACGAAAAACAATAAATGTCTGGCCTACAACCACTGAGGACCAAATAAACAGCTGCCAATACACCCTGTCATTTGGAAAACCCAATTGGGTAATTACAACCACTTGTCTCAACAACAATCAGGACTAGCAGAAACGGCAGTTGATGACGACTGATCCGACAGTGTGTGGTCATCAGGCAAACGCATGCGTAGTGCTGTTGCAATGGACAGCTTTGGCTATATAGAGTAGTCCAGGAGCCTGAGTACACCCGAAATGGTATTAATGTGCACGGAGTATGAGTATTATTATATAATATATTATATGAAAATATTATTTATTAACAGTTTCTTCTATAGCGCAGCATACTCTGTTGTGCTTCACAATTGAGGACATGTAGGGAGGTCAATTGCTAGCATCAGAGCCAGATTTTACGCACACACATATATGAACCAGACAGTTCATGTGGCCTAAGGGTAGGGCCACACATAGCATAGTGCCGTTCGTCGGGACCCGCTTGGCCGCAAGGAGACTGCACATGGGCAACTATTCAGGCGTCTACACATATGCGCCAGTCCCACTGTCGCCGGGCAGGACGGTGGGATTTCAATGTGAACACATACATTTCAATGTACGTGTGCTGCACTGTGTTCTACTGAAATCCCATGCGTCACTGGCCGGATCCTGTTCTGCGGCATCCCGCAGACCAGGATCCGTGTGCACACAAAAGCCCCCTCCCGGCCAAATGGGTCCCGTACAGCAGGACCTGTTTGGTCGCTATGTGTGGCCCTAGCCTAAGGCATTCGGAACCATAAATCGGTGGCAATTGATGATCAGTGATCTGTCGGAGAATGGGGGAAATTCTTATTATTAAAAAATCACAGATTTGATCAGGGAGTAGACAACACAATCAGTCATGGATGTATGGCGGCCTTTACCACACTGTGATTTTGGAAGTGAATTAGTTCATTTAGAACCAATTTAGCTCAAAATGACATATATATATATATATATATATATATATATATATATATATATATACACACATACATATATACATATATATATATATACATATATATACATATATATATGTGTGTGTATTTTTCTATTTTTTCTATTTATACCCCCCCCCCCCCCCAAAAAAAAACACAACACCACACCAATAATACTTAGTATTGGAGCCCAGGCCTTTCGGATGTAGCAACACATAGGTTCAAATCGGACACTGTGTCCTCACCCTCATCGGCCTGTGTGTACCCAGATTAAGTCACCTTTAACCAAAATTGGCATAATACAATAGTTCATACTCCACAGCACAGTAGATGTAAATAGAATTTCAATTAGAGACTGATAAATAAACTTGAAAGTGTAGGGGTGGATTATAAAATAGTTAAATGGATAAGAAACTGGTTGCAGGATAGGAAACAAACTGTTGTAGTAAATGGAGTGCAATCTATGGAGGGAAATGTTACCAGTGGAGTACCCCAGGGATCTGTACTCGGACCAGTTCTCTTTAATATCTTTGTTGGCGACATTGCAAATGGTATTGAAGGGTAAGTATGCCTTTTTGCAGATGATACAAAGATAGACACACCAGGAGGGGTAAAACAAATGATTGATGACCTAGCTAGACTTGAAAAATGGTCAAGAACATGGCAACTACAGTTTAATGCTAAAAAATGCAAAATCATGCACTTGGGTCTCAAAAACCCAAAGGCTAAATATAGTATCAAGGGTACTATAATGGAAACTACTGAAGAGGAAAGGGATTTAGGAGTCACTATTTCAAGTGACTTAAAGGCAGGAAAGCAATGCAACAAAGCAATGAGAAAGGCTAGTCAGATGCTTGGTTGCATAGGAAGAGGAATCAGTAGCAGGAAAAGAGAAGCAATAATGCCACTGTATAGGTCATTGATGGTGCATGGCCTACATCACAAAACTTACCCGGAAAGGCTAAAAGATCTTAACATGTATAGTATGGAGGAGAGAAGGGAAAGGGAAGACATGATAGAAACTTTCAAATACACCAAAGGTTATAACAAAGTTCAGGAGGGAAACATTCATCAAAGGAAGATAGGTATTAGAACTCGAGGACATACACTGAAACTGGAGGGAGGCAGGTTCAGGGGAAATTTAAGGAAAAATTACTTCACAGAAAGGGTAGTGGATAAGTGGAATAGCCTCCCATCAGAGGTGGTAGAGGCTAAGACTGTAGAGCAATTTAAACATGCTTGGGATAGGCATATGAATATCCTTACAAAGAATTAAGGTTCAAAAAGGGTTGAGATTACCTAAAGGATAAAAAAAAGGGGCAGACTAGATGGGCCAAGTGGTTCTTATCTGCCGTCAAATTCTATGTTTCTATATTAAGTTCTACCAATGTATGGAAACATTGACCTATGTATCTGTGAATGGGAACTGGTAGTTATTTTGTTTAAAGCAGCATTTTCATTTTCTTGGCACTTTAATAAATGTGCTTTGTAAATAATGCTTAAGTATAAAAAGGAGAAAGCAGAGATACCCTGGACTGAACTATTCATATCACATTCTGTTTAATACTGTCAGTGGATATATCTAGAGATATGATCACACATTTCTTGTTGGTTCTCAAAAGTCTCATTTTCACGAAGGTTACATTTCCAGTGTACTAATTCTGTAACACTGTAAGTAATGTTCTTTGTTCATTCATCATAAATATATTTCAACACTTACCCAAAAGTTCTACATTCCATCATGTGATTGCACCCTTGTAAGTGTCAGTCTGCAGCCTCTCCCTCTACCCTGGAGGGAGAAACTTCACCTCTACATATAAGCATGACTAATAGACCGTATCTACAGGGTCTAGGCACCGACGCTATGCAGTCTCCGATTGTACAGTATCTGCTCAAGATTCACAGAACATCCCTTAAGTACAGGGTTTTGAACATTATATATGGATTTATTCCTGTACAACACCAAAAGTATTAGGACAGTATATCTGCACCGTAGATAAAAAATTGTTCTCAACTCCATTCTTCTAGCACCCCTAACAGGACATGTGCTCAGGATTTCTGTCCGTGGAAGCAGGTGGGATAATAACCGACCCAGAAAATCCACTAAATCGCCTGTCCACGATTAAAGAAACCAAGAAAACATGACCTGTAGGGGATAATCGAGGACTGGAGTTGAGAACCACTGAGATAAAGGTTATCCTAAATACAACTTTGGTGCAGATTTATCAAAGTAGAAAGCTTATGGTAATAAAACATGAAAACCAGCTATTTCTCAAAACTGCAACAAAGCATAAACCAGTATACAGTATGTCAGTTAACCCAGTAGCTACAGTTACTACATGACTTCCATAAAATCACTCACATCTTGCCTCACTAACAGGGCCGTAACTAGGGTGGTTGACATGTGCCACCGCACTGTGCACCACAAGGCAGGGGGCGCTGTTTTGCAGAACCTGTCAATTTTCTGATTTAATTAATCTCATTTGCAATTTCCTCCTCTTTAATCCCCAGCATCATCTGCACCCCCCCCCCCCCCCATTTCCCCCTCACTTCCTTAAGCACTTTCAGTCACACACTCCTTTATTATTTATGTGTGACTACACATTTCAAAATACTCTCATTCTTCCCATTTCAGAGAAAACAGCTCCATGAGTAAAGTTTCTGACTGCAATATGGAAAGTCATGGGTTTGAATCCTGGATAGGACAGTATTTTAAAATGTGTACTTTAATTAAAGGATGATGTGACTGAAGATTCTGGGTATGACTTCTAAGAAATGTGTGATTTAAAATAAAGGATAATGTAACTAAATTGTCAAGAGCTCTCAAATTAAGTGCATAAATTCTGGAATAAGAGGAACAGTATCCAGATCAATTTTCATGGAAATGTTCTGTAAGTACAGGTGTTCTATAAATGTGTTTATGTGTAGATAGTGTTAGGTGCTTTTTTGGTTTTATGTCCCTGTTTGAAAAATATGGAGGGACGCCAATGCTTTTTCTGACCCAGGGTACCAAAATGGTGGTTCAGTCCCGAATGAGATTCCCTCTATTGAGGTCCACTTTATTCCTCCAAAGTAGTTTTTCTGAGAACTAAATGTAGTCCACAAACACAAAAATATGAAATCATGCAAGTCTGACAAGAATACATGTTTTCCTGTTCAGGAATTGTAACTGTGTTACTTGATTGCTGAGGCTATGTGAAACATGATCCCTGCCTCTGCAACATTGCTGCAAGGGACAGGTTACCGAATCTCTAGGTTGAAAAGGTTGTTTTGTACTGCAGATGTGGATTAATATTTACATAACATCTAGGAACACGGACCTGTTCCGGAGAACCCAAGCTGGGCGATTCAGTTCTATCCAGGAGCTTCTAGCTGAAGAGTGAAAGATATCCTTTATACCAGGCTTTTATTTTTATATCCGATAATGTGTAATCTGTATTCTAGTAAATTTATCTTAATTTTTAATAGGCTTAAAGGATTACATCTTTCTTCTACACGGCTATGAGCAGCGCATTGTCAAACGTTTTCTAATAATTGAACTCTCTAGATCATACCAAACAATGACCTCTTCTCCTTGGTCCTTACATAACTAAAAGCTTTAAAGTGGACCTGTTACTTACACACACTAATAGCGGCAACTGTGATGTCACCAGTTCCTAGCAAATTAATAGGTTAAGCCAGAGGTTCTCAAACTTGGTCCTCAAGACAGTGGCATCACAATGGGAGTGCGGAGGCTGCGGCCCACAACCAGGTGTCAACCGCCGAGAGGTGACACAAGTGCCGGCTTCTCATCAGTGACAGCAGCCAAGTGCTGCACTGTGCAGGAGACAGCACCACACACACACACACACAGGTCCCCGGGTGCAACCGGCAACCCCCGTAGCGACAAAACGGAGGCTTGGGAGGTAAGGCAACGCCCCGACCCATGATTCCACACCCCCTTTTGCCGTCATTACCCCCTCCATTCACTCTAGGCGTCACCTGTGACAGTGACGCCTCTGCCACAAAACACCCCAACGGTCAAGGTTTTAGGTATATCCATGGCTCAGCACATATGGTTAAATGAAATTAACTGATGTGCTTATTATATCACCTGTGGCCATGCCTGTATAAACTTGAACATGGACTGTTGGGATGCCTTGAGGACTGAATCTGAGAACCTCTGGATTAAGCCAACAAAACACCTGTCTGCATTTATATATAGGTCATGGCTACCCTAAGGTTGCTGCATTGGAGGTACTGCCCATAGCAACCAGATTTTAGGGAGTATAAGGGTTTATAGGAGTGGAGATGTTGCCCCTAGCAACCAGATTCTCCTTATCATTTAGCTAGCACCTTCTAGAAGATATTAGCTAAAATCTGACTGGTTGGCAACATCTCCACTTCTATAAACCCACACTTTAGTAAATATACCCTCTGTTATTTTGTAGATTGTCCTAGATAAATGAAAACTGGAATACGGTTGGTAGATATAGACAACAGCTCAACTAATGCTTTTTAGATGTTTTAGCCAACCTATACTTAAATTCAAATGAATGGGGTATTAAAGTGCAGAAATCATAATAAATAAAATAACAGACAGAGCGGGCGGAAAGAAGACATCTTCCTCTCCTAGGCGGCTGGAAGTAAATGCCAACTGTACCCAATTATAAAACTGGCTCTTTATTACCACATAATTCAAGATCGCAAAAGCAGCTGTAAACCTTTAATTAACTACACAAAATCAAAACGGCCATAACTGGTAAATAGGCTGCTGTGTTTTTTGGACTATTGTTCGACTCACATGGAAATGATTCCTAAATGTTTTACAAAACCTTTCAAGGCTGAGCAAGCCAATCCCTCAGACGGCTCCAAGTGAAGACAGAACTTCTATATTCCATATGTAACATCTGCCGGGGCAGTCTGGGACACACGGCAGAAACATACCCACATCAATGTGCTGGCAGCAGCCACGGCAAACCAGAGCACAAGGATGCGTTTCATACCATGCACAGAATGCACAGCGTCTACTCCCAAGCTAGTTTACACCACAGACAGCTTGTGCCTCGGCCTATTAGCTCTCATTAACTGGAGTAAAGACATCCTGCACGGGACACAAATTGCACTACAGGACTGCCCAACTTATAAACGCTGCTAAATGAAGGTCATTAGCACTTTTCAGGCAGGTACCAGCTCCAAGTTCCGATAACATATCTACAGGTACTGCTGGTTGTAGCTGCTGCTCTGTTTTCATTGTTCTATTAATACAGTAAAACTACAAACACTAGATAGCAGGGTAGTAGTTACCACTCAGGAAAAGTAGGTGCATGTTTTGTAAAGCACTGTACAAAGGGCAACAGGGAAACAGATTTAGTCCCCCCCCCCCCACACCCATTTACTTACTTGCACCTTCTGTATATATATTTTGTCCCAGAAAAAAAAGTAGTTGTTAAAAACATTTTGAAGGGCATAGAAACTTCTTCACATATAAATCTACTAAATATCTGGTTAAGACTTCATAGACATAACCATACTCTTTAAGCAGTTAGCTCACATCCTTAAAGCCTATTAAAATTTGCATTGAAGTCGATTGTCTATTTATTTAATTATATCTGGACTTACAATTCTAACAAGCAACAACCGCACCATTGGTGCGATTCAAAGGTGCACGCAGTTTGGGCAGTTGAGTGAGGGGGGGGGGGGTTTGCTGTCGCAAATGTGATGACCACCTACGCTGCTGACCACAAAAATCGATATTACTTGAGCGTTTCAGGGTGGAAAGTGGGAAGTGGTCTATCTATAATGGGTGCAATGTGTACAGTGCACACGGGCCCCTGGGTACAGGGTGGCTCACCCCACAAACCCTGCACCCATTTGTTGAATACCTACCCCCTACGGAGTCCCACGGCAGTGGCAATGCACAAGTCATGTTGTTTCGCACACGCACATTAGGAAAACCACTGGGAAGGTTGCCGTCATGCCATTTTTCCGGAGTCCTGGCACAGCAGCAGGATCTACTAGTGCAGCCCTGGCCACTGTGTAGGAATATATGTATCTGGCACTGTGGAGGCACCCATTTTTTTGGTGTTTTTATATGTATGTGGCACTGTACAGGGGCTTTATTTGTATGTGGCACTGTACAACATGACTAAAAATGGGGTTATGACACAAGGTCATACTCCTACAAACCGAAAGGTGTGCGCATAAAAATGGGGGTTGGGCTTTGTGACAACTATGCCACGCCTCCATTTTTGCTCGCGCGCGCATGATACGGCTCTTACCCTTGACTACAGATCTTTTCTGGCTCTTTGCCACTGACTGGTTGGCCACCCCTGTACTAGTGACTAGTGCTCAGAAACAACTGCGCTGCCAGCTAGAGAGAATGAGGCCCAGATGGAGACTGAACAAGGGCCCTCTCCTCTCTTACACCCCTGACCTAAAGCCAACTAATGTGCTAGTAAATCAAGGTTTTTACTTTTCAATGCCAATGTGGCTCTTTATTTATTTTAATTCTAGGTCACATGCTGCCCAGCCAGTCATTAGGCAGCTGCAGAAGACTAGTAGAAACTGAACATTTACACTCAACTCCCGATCTCACAATGGGGGGAGAATTTATCAGTCCTTCTAAAGAGGACAAGTGGAGGTGTTGCCAATAGCATCCAATCACAATCTAGCTATCATTTAGTACAGTCTATAAAATTAAAGCTAGAATCTGATTGGTTGCTATGGGCAACGCTTCAATTTTTTTCCTCTTAGAAAGTATCTACCCCGGCCCCCACAACACACACATACATATATATGGTCCTGACATAAGAATTCCACTTTGGTTTATGAAGAAGAGTGAGTGTTGACTTTGTTTCTGCAATTACAGTCCAGGTTTTAAAGTTATCCATGTTTGAGTCAAGATGGATAAATCAATGAACACTTTCACCATTTTCTCTCGGCAAAACAGAGTTATTTACAATTTAGGTTTTCCGAGCTTGGTTCAGATAGTAAATAACACCTTTTGATAGCTTTAACCATTGCACCCTATAGGTTTCTTTCTTTTTGCTGGAGATTTTGGGATCCCTTTTCACCAGGCGTACATATGCAATAGGCAAGCTGTCACTTTACTTTTTCCTCTTCACCAGGACTGGTTCTTATCTAAGACACTGTCCTCATTTCAATAAGTAGTATGAGGGAAATGTACCAAACCTTCTAAATAGTGAACAAGTGAAGAAGTTACCCATAGCAACCAGCTTCTAACTGGCATTTATGTGGTATACTCTAGATAATGATAGGTTGCCATGGTCATCTTTTCCATTCTTTGGAATGTTTAGCACATCTTCACCTACTGTATGTTACCATGTTTTACCCACCAGACTGTATAGACTCACTAGTGACACACCATCCCACAGGCTAATTTACCGATACAATGAGACATATGCAAACATTTTCTCCTAGTGCTTATGGAGTTTTAGGTCTTACAAGGCAGACATCTTTTAGCTGCCACTGTGGCCACCCCCTAGGGATGCTGGGACAGTAGTAGGTTCCCACCCATTACTGCCAATATGTACCACTTAGTAAGGGAGGTAGGTTTGCATTTTCTTATTTTATTAACTTGCTGGAAAAAGAGTCTATTACCGCTACCTTAAACCTGCCTCAGTCTCCAACTGCTCTAATTGCAAAATCTTTTCTCAGTCAGATCAGGATCTGTTTTATGTCATTCCCAAATGCCAGTTCCATGTCTACCACAGACCAGAGCTCCAGTGTGAAGCTGTCAACCTGCCATTGATTAATTACATCCAAGTACGGGTTGCTAAACTCACGCCCGGGCGCACAGTCCCAGTCACCAGCTCCCTGTTTTCTCTCCATCTCACTGTGTGCTGTGCACACAATGGACCATGCCAGAATGACTTGGCTGAACTGGAGAAATGAGACCAATGAGATTTGGCAGGGAAAATAGCCAAATACCTTCCTTACAGCAAAACAAAGTGACACTATGGCCCCGGCTTGGTGGTGGTCTGCGAATAACAATAAGTTCATATTATGCTGGTCATAAAGTTACTCAATACACTCCATTGTTACTCGCGTCCATGTTAGCACTTCAGTAGAAACAACAATAACTTTATTAGCAAAACATTACGTTTCCCACATAAAATAACACCCACTCCAAGTCTGAGACACTGAGTCTATTGTTACTTGCTAGCCTTCAAGATATTATTTAATAAAAAGGTTATATTCTTCTTTAACCCATGTTTCCATCAATGTAATACAGTCTAAATCGCTGTGTTTGTAGAGACCGTGTAAAGTTCTGTATTGCTCATACAGTATGCTGCAGAATAAATATTTTATAGACTGCAAGCTCTTGCACACAAGATTATTGCTTAGTTTTCATATTTTATTCCATTTTCTTTTGCACTTCCCTGCACAAACTAAGATCTCGCTCTCCCTCATTCTAATATATATATATATATATATATATATATATATATATATATATATATATATATATATAACATATACACACACATGCACTATTTCTGCCACCCTCAGAAAACGATATCAAGATTGCAGGAGCACAGGGTAATGGCTAGTACACAGAAAGAGTAGAGTAAATGGAGAATATAAACTACTGCAATACAAGGAGTTTCTAACCTGCCCCTGCTTGACCTCACCGACATCCTTAATGTTCCACATTAGCCGGCAGCACACAAAAGAACTGCCCATATACAATGTTAATGTGCAATTGTCTGCATACAGAATGTGATTGCATTACTTAACTCGTTTATATACTGCAAGTGGGGTTTTTAGCACCTGGAGATCATTACTGTATATTTGTTTGTTTTATTTTCACTTTCAGGGGACATCTTAAAAGGAACCAGAGGAATTTAAACATCCCAGTCACCAGCCCATCCATCACACCTCAGAGTCTGGCAGCTCAGATAGGCTCTGGCAAAGAAAAGGGAGGGGGCAGGGTACATTTAGTGAGTTAAGAAATCTCAGATCAGCTAAGAAATATAAACAAAATGACTTAGATTTCATGCAAACACATCCTTTCCTTAATGGGACATAGCACCGAACACCTAAGGCCAAACAAAATCCATCTTTACAAAATCACTGACAAATCCACTAATAGTATTACTGTAGGTTTCCAAGCTCACATGTTGGGTAACTGACATTTCTTTGTACAGTTTATACAGCAGCAGTTTTGAAGGTGGGACACCCCAACTGCTGTGAACTACACATCCCAGCATACCCTGCCACAGTTTTAGCATGCCCTAATAGTAAAATTGTGGAAACGTATGCTGGATTGTGTAGTTCCACAAAAGCTGAAGGGCCGCATGTTGAATATCTGCTATACAGAGTATGGGTCATTTGGGAGGAGCATGTATACATGCATTATATACATAATAAGGAATCTCTTATCTGAAACAAAGATATCCAGAGTTACAAAAAGGAGAAAAGGTAATTTATTTTAGATATAAACACCAGAACGGTCCAGATTCAATAAAGGAAAACTGTTTGTAGCCTCGGACTTTTACACCTAGAGCTATTAAATTTCAAGCGCTTTTCCTCACGTGTGCTACTGCATGTTACCCCATAGATACAAGCTATGGGTTAGCATGTTTGCAGTATCAACGATAAGGGCAGAAAGCCCTACTTGCCAAGGATTTCTGAAAGCCTCCTGAAGGCTTGAACAGAAATCTGCATTAAGTGCAGTCTGCAGGCTTCTCACTGCAATTGAATAGGGGCTGCAATTGAATAGCCCTGGACACTTCTATAAGCTAGCAGTAATTAGTAAGGCTAAGCGAATCCAGAACCAGGTCTTTTTTCCAACCATTAGGACAGACGCACAAACACACACACACACACACACACTAGTTAGTATTCACTGTAGGTGCAGGGTTCTGATCAGTAAGGACATATTTTAATTTTTGTTATGGTCGAAAGTCATTAGGTCGACCACTATTGGTCGACATGGACAAATGATCTACACATGAAAATGGTTGACACATGAAAAGGTCGACATGCTTTTTTTAAAACTTTTTTTGGTGTCCGCTACCGCTGCGCTCGGCACAGATTACCGTTCCCAATCGTAGTCCACATGGATCGTAAAGTATGTAAAAGTTCCAAAAAAAAAAGGTGAAAAATTCATGTCGACCTTTAATGTGTCGACCAACCAAACGGATACCCTGTAGCGATACACCACATATAAAATTAGGTCCATCAAAAATTACAATATGCCCTCCTCATTAATCAGTACCCTGCACCTAGAAGGAACACTACACAAACACAGATGTAAAAATAATCTTTCCACATAATTATAATTAAATGTATATATTCATTTAATTTGCATTGTGTTGCATACTTCTTTTTCCACTTGTGCAATGTAGATGCAGTTAAGCAGCATTTACCCATGCTTTTCCACATCTCATTTGTCAACAGTCAGATAGAAAACATTTTTATGCACATCCAAAACACACAACCACAATGTTTTATATTCCTTCTAACTTGCAATAAACAAACATCAGTGTGTAATGGGGACAGGCAGTCACTGTGTACATAGCCTCACTATGAAGAGCTCCGCTAAAGATATGTAATGGGACAGGCAGTCACTGTGTACACAGCCTCACTATGAGGAGCTCCGCTAAAAAAAATGTAGTGGGACAGGCAGTCAGTGTGTACATAGCCTCACTATGAAGAGCTCTGCTAAAGAAATGTAATGGGGACAAGAAAGGCCTAGGCAGTGTGTACACAGCCTCACTATGAGGAGCTCCGCTAAAGAAATGTAATGGGACAGGCAGTCACTGTGTACATAGCCTCACTATGAGGAGCTCCGCTAAAGAAATGTAATGGGACAGGCAGGCAGTGTGTACATAGCCTCACTATGAAGAGCTCTGCTAAAGAAATGTAATGGGGACAAGAATGGCCCAGGCAGTGTGTACATAGCCTCACTATGAGGAGCTCCGCTAAAGAAATGTAGTGGGACAGGCAGTCACTGTGTACATAGCCTCACTATGAAGAGCTCCGCTAAAGAAATGTAGTGGGACAGGCAGTCAGTGTGTTCATAGGCTCACTATGAGGAGCTCTGCTAAAGAAATGTAATGGGGACAGGCAGTCAGTGTGTACATAGTCTCACTATGAGGAGCTCCGCTAAAGAAATGTAGTGTGGTCAGCTTGAAATTGATTTTAGTAGATTTTAGATCTAATGGGCCAAAATATAAAAAATTTCCATGGATTAAAACTACCTGCAACCCCCCCAAAAAAATATGTTATAATAAATGCTATACAAGTATATTACATGTCATAATAGCAGAGTGATTTATTAGGTCAGGCGTGATTGTCTAGTGTTATCGTTTTGAGCACAGTGATGCAACCAATGCTGTGTGCTCTCACAGGGATAATTAGGCGGCAAATTGCGGCTCTAGCCAGTGGTTATTAGAATATGTCTCAGGAGAAGAATGGAAGTTCAACAGTAGCCAAAGCTACAGGTGACCTGTACTACAACCCTGTCCTGGGCAGGCCAGAATATTTGCATTGCATATGACCTGCCTGCAAACCACACTTTACAACAGGTTCATTGATGCCAATACTGAGTAGATAGATGTCTAAAGCAAAGTGTTACATGTATGTAAAATAGGTCTTTAGAGAAACCGTAGTTAATGAGAAAGAAATGCTTAATATAATTAAAGTGGTTTCATTAATGCGTTTGGAGAAAACAAAACAAGAGCAGTCAACCCCTGATAATGCTTTGTTTTCTTTAACTAATGAGATTAGCACAATAGGTGTCACCTGAACAAAACCATTCTCCAACTGTGTAGTGACCCTTTTTGCAAATGTCTACAATAGAACTATTTCAGGGTGGACAGCACTAGTTATTTATCAATAAATATACACACCCACTTACACAGAACATGCTTTTAAAGTGCCTATACCTTACAGTATCTTAGTAGCTAGTTTAGGCCGGCTACAGTCCTTCCATGTGATCGTTACACACAGGAAGTTGGCTATGCCTAGGAAAAAGTCTTCCACCCAAACACAATTTTATTTACAATGTCTTCCAGATTATATATATATATATATATATATATATATATATATATATATATATAAAAAAATTATATTTAATTTGTTAATTTTCTAAACACAACAGTCTAAATCATTTGTATACACCCGATGGCTAGGTTGAATAAGGTGTAAATAAAATAAAACAGTTGTCCAGTAATGTTCATACAGCTGGTATATAAATGTGGAGAGATTTCATTTGTCTCCTCATGTAGCAGACTGGATAGACACATCCCTGATTGTACATCATTATGCGGTAAAACCTGATTGGTTGCCAAGGGTTTCACCACATGTGCAATTTTTAAGAGCCTATTAAAAATAAAAAAAATAAACACTTGTGTTCATATGTGCCAATTACACTAGCAGGAGTTTTGGGGTGTCACAATCCTGTAAAACCTCAAAAGCTTAGAAAATCATATATACAGTACTCCAAGAAAAGCTTGGTCCAGCCTAGTCAAACTGAAGTGTTCCAGCAGTGACCGCATGTAAGAGTGTGCCCCTACTGTCCAAGTATATACTGAGAATGGATGCCACTAGCAACATGGTTAGAGCCTTGGTTATTTTATATATACATACAAAAAGATATTAATAAAGGGTATTTATCCTAGATTACAGCCAGGTCTACTGGAAAGACAGCAGTACGGGGCAGTACGGATGGTGTAAAGGTTAGCATTACTGCCTCACAGCACTGAAGTCATGGGTTCGATTCCCGCCATGGCCCTAACTGTGTGGAGTTTGTATATTCTCCCCGTACTTGCGTGGGTTTCTTCCGGGTGCTCCAGTTTCCTCCCACAATCCAAAAATAATATACAGGTAGGCTAATTGCCTTCCAACAAAATTAACCCTAGCATGAAGGTGTCTGCGTGTACATGTGGTGAATATAGATTGGGACTGATGTGAATGGCCAAATAGTCTCTGTAAAAGTGCTGCAGAATGAGTGTGTGCTATATAAATAACTGGTAATAAATAATAAAGACAGGCAATAATAAGAACATCCTTTGATAGAACATCTGTCATTATCTCAGTGAACAGTCCTTTCCCATACTGAGAGCGTGTCCATTCTAAGCATTTCAGCCAGTTGTGTTCTGAGGACCGAACTCCAATTAAGTGCATCACGTCTCATAGAACAGCATATTCTTATACAACCTGTTCCTCTTCAACATAGCTATTCCCAAACCTCCATTTAAAAAAGGTTTACCCCTTGCTCCCTCAGTCCTGCTAAATCCCTAGAAGGCAAAGTGCCCTCATCATCTTTAAATTGTGCTTGCAAATCCCATATAGAATTTCTCATTTCGGTTCCAAGAAGATCAGGCCTCCTCCCTCAACACCCCACCAAAGATTTTATTTCTAAAGCTTTGCAGAGATCACAATATACCCCTAATCTACATTTTAATTGGCATTCCCTAGAAGTAAGGCTGCCCCTTCTCAGTCACTCACTACTTACAAATCAAGGATCTTTTGCAACCCCCATTAGAAGTTACGATGCAAGCTGAAAGGAACTACAGCCATTACGTACACTTCACTATACAAGTTAAGAATGCAAAATTTCACACGAATGTTCAACTGCACTCCCCAGATGCCAGAACACAATGTACATTCACCAGCTCCGGCACAATACGGATTTCATACAAAAAGCTTCCAGGCTTTTTTTTTTTTTCTCTCCAGCAAAACACTCTGGGACTTATGGCTTGGAGAATAGTGATTATTACTTTAATTAGGTAGCACTTTTCCCCCAAACACTTGAGATTCAAGCATGAAAGGACCATTTAGAACACTGCAGGAATCCAAACATAGGACACATTATAACCAAAAGAATTGTGGCAGTTGGCATATGTTACTCAACTCCTGAGGTGCATTCTAATTAAGTCACGCCAGTGTTTAGATTACAGGTAGGCAACCTGTGGCTTCTTTTTGCAGCCATTTACTATACTCATTGCCCCCCAGCCAGCCGATCGCTAGTGGGAAAGATGAGAGTTGTAGTTTAATGATTGGCAGCCAAATACTGTTGTAGTACAAACCATTCTAGCATAAACAAATGCTTATTTTTATACAAAACACAAGGTACCGGTAAACATCTACAGATACAATATGATACAAGACATAAGACATATGTAATACTCTAGACACGTCTTCAGATGCTAATTTTATTCATTTCTGAGATTTCACTGATTTTGTTTAAAAAAAAAAAAAAAGTACAAAAAAATAAAAAAAGAGAAGGATGATGGTACTACATACTATTCAGTATTAGCAGAAAAAAAAAAGCCTCTATTTTATGCGTAATGCTTTTTTTTTAGCTTAATACCTATCTACACAACCCTCCTACTTTTCGGCAAAGGCTTGTGTGGGTGTGTAAATAGTTAACAAAACTGAGATCTTTTGTTATAATGAGGAACATAAAAGGCCTCTGAGGGAGAAAATAGGTTTACACTACACAGGGATGCAACATTCCTAGCAGGCCCCAGACTGAAGAGAAATCCTGCAACTCTCCCATACTCACCCCAGACTCTGTAAATCTGTCACTGGTTAAGACCGTTTTATAACCAGTCAGTCTAACCTATTCAGAACAAGAAATCTTTGAAATGAAGAATGCAAGCGCCTTACAGCGGTTAACCCCTTACATAGTAGGGTATGGAGCACAAAACTGGTGCGAGCCATGGTCACATTCCAGCACTAAAATTCCGTAACCATACGCACAGGTCTGTGATCTCACCAGAGGAACCTTATCACAAAACCAATAAAACAAAAAGTTGCATTTCTATAGGACCACTGTCAATCGTTGGTGTAATCCCCACAGTGACATCTCAAAACTGGAACATTAAGGACTGGTGATGGGTTGATGAAATCCCAAGAGGAGCTGCAGCAGATTAGACACCCTAATCTGGTTTGATAGGTAAAACAATAACAGAAACAGTTGCAGCCATCCCATAGGATAAATATACACAAAAGGCAAACCCTGAGAACCAAAGCCGGAGATCTGAAGCTGAGTCCTAATAGTATGACAATGCAGGACCTCCCTTTGCCATTGTTCCACTATTCAGCAATTAAGACTTATATCACCCACGTGTAACAACAGATACACACAGGTAGGGAACCCAACCTCAGCACATATACCTGTCACACTCCTCCACCTTATACAGGTGGGAATTACAATTCAATGAACCAAGATAAATTCTGGAATAACTATTATCCGATATAAAACCAGAGGAGCTCTGTGCTACATATCTGCCCCCTCTGCCTTGTGCTACATATCTGCCCCCTCTGCTTTATTTGAGATTCGCTTAGAACAGGCAACTTCCAAAAACCCTGGGACATACACGGCGTATATTGAATCAATGACATAAAGCCCACAGTGATGAAGGAACCCCACCATAAGGAGAGGCTTAGGGGGGGGGGGTATTCTGCAGCTAGTTGCTGATGATGGGGTAATTGCGCACATGGGAGCATGGAAGGCGCAGATGCGCATTACCTGGAAAGCCTGTGGTGTAAAAGGATCCCCCTGTCTTGCAGCAGGCGTGTGCCTGGCAGGACACAACACAGAGGTTTCAGTAACTCTCTGGGGACAGATTCCCAAGTTCAGTTCCAGCAAACTCCAGCAGTAATTCCCTCTCTCAGCACCTCCAGTAAAGGGACAGAAGGGAAGAGCAGTCCAGTGTGCGCAATCCTCATACACCAGGGCCCATCAGCAGCCAGGGAGTGAGGTTCACAAGAGGGGAACCAGCCAGATCACCCCCATCCAGAGTGAATGAGTGAAGTCTGTAGAAGTCCTGCGTTTTCTCCCTGTGGATGCGAGAATGTCTCTATTCTGTGGGAGTAACAATCCAAACTTCTAGTGCTCAATCCTCCAAAGCCCAAGCAGCATCCTCAAAGCAGCAGCAATGCACTAACGTCTATAACGCCAAATGGGACACACAGGCACTGAGAAAGGTCTCAAAGTGAACATTAGGTGCAACCAGTGTAGTCCCCTGTATGGAAAGCAATGGAAAGTGTATCTGACTTTTTCCCTCCCCCTCACCCCTTCACGCTCACTCCCTGCCCCTTCCTCCTCCCTGGGCACTCCCCTCTGTCTGAAACCTGAACTTCTAGTCCTCCCCTTGTCCAATTGCATCGCCCTTCCTTTGGGTTTCACAAGCAGCAGCCTCTTCTCTGCCTCCCTCCCATGGCCGGTTCCCTCCTCCCCTCCCTGCTGCACAGTTTGGCACACATCAGCGCACAGAGCGAGAGGGATGGTTTGTTTGTATTGGAATTACTATGCTATGTGCGCTCTGGCTCTCATTTTCCGTCTCTTCTCTCTACCTCTTTCCCCCCTGCACTCTACAAGTGAGTGAGATATAAGCTAGCTGTAAATAAAGGACGATTATGGCACCAGTGACGTCAGGACAGCCAATACCAGTGATGTCATTTTATAGCACTTGCATATGCTACATCGTTATTGAGGGCAAGAGGGTGGCTTAATATCAGCAATGCCAGGTTGAAATATTTGTCATTCTAATTTTTTCCAGTGGTGGATTTTCCATTAGGCACCTGAGGCACATGTCTAGGGGTACCACTTGCTTGGGGGTGGTCAGAGCAAGTCCTCCTGCATCAGAACCCTGGTCGGGCACTGGCCTGATGGTACCAACCGGATGCTAGGTAATTTTTTTTCCTTTTTTTCATGAAGCAGACTAAGGTGCCCCTTCATCAACAAGTTTTAACTATTTAAAACTTGTTGCGTATGATAAATGGTGCTCCAGCCAATCAGCACACAACTGTCATGCGTTTGAAAAATGACAAGAGCTGATTGGCTGGAACACCATTTATCATACGCAACAAGTTTTAATTAGTTAAAACTCGCTGATGAATTGGCCCCTCTCTCAGCTGCAGTGCGCTCTTTCAGTCACCATTTGCGGGATCAGCACGTGAGCAGACAAGTAGGAGCGGGTGCACTTTGCAAGCTGTCACCTGTAGGCTAATGTGTGAAAGGCGGACCCGTGACACAGCGGCACTGTCCACTAGCAGACCCTCAGGGCCTGACTTTGACTTGGATAAAAGTGGAAATGCAGACAAATCTCACAGCTATCTAATGTTGTGCCTAGGGACAGCCTGATACCCAAATCTGCGCCTGCTAGAAATGTTCTTGGTTTCTATACATGTTGTGTATGATGGATGTATTTCACAGTATCTGGTCCATTGCACTATATAATAAATACACTTTATGTACAATATTTGCAAAGCAATCCAAATAGATTGCTATCCTGGCCAACAGTCATATCATGTACTTTGGGCTTGTTGCAGATAATGTAGACCTGTCTATTAGTCACAGTATATTGTATACAATTATTGGAAACTGTGGAATATCATGATATAAATGTTATATTTTATCATTAGAAATTCCATAAAATGCACATATGGGACTTCTTACATGAGAAGTATGTAAATCCTGTATAAATAAAGGCTGACGCTGCTCCTCACCTTTATAAGGGAAGTTCAAGTGTTTTGTGCATCGGCAGCCGCTAGATGGCGTCCAATAGAGCAATTCAAATGTTGCTCCGTTCGGGTGCGCACAGACGCTTGCGCTGGCATTACTGTTAAGTTGTTCCATCATTTTGACTGGCTGGCAACTAGTAGGTAAATATTTTACCCAGTGCTAATGTCATACTATGATTACTTGTTACAGCCACTATCAGGAGCACTGATAAACTAGACAAGGACTGTTAGTACTGTATATGGAAGGTATGGAACAATGTTTATATGCAGTTTAGTAAATTATAAGCATTCTGCTCTAACTTACAGGAAACCCCTTTTTCCGTGAAAAAAGTCACACACATTTTTTTTTCTAATGAACCCCATACCTGTCACAAATGATGTGCCTATAGGACAATAAATAAGGGATACTACAAATATCGTAAGTGTAAATGATGCAACATACTCCTACGCAAGATCATTGTGCTTTATTCTCCAGTCGGATTGCACGGAGTACAGATCAAATAAAAAGCACCATTGTTCTCGCACATCTTTGCACATACTTATGTTTAATATTCAGAGACACATCTAGTGATAATCAGCAGGAGAGCGCCTTGCCTCCAGGTCCCCACTGACCTACTTATTGTTACACAAGATCCTTATCTGTTACTATGATCTCTACTACTGCTAATCAAATAAGTGTTTACTGTCAGAGCGTAAAATAATCCTGATTCCTGCCACCCTACAGATCTACAGTTACTCCTATCTGCAGTCACTGGAATATTATATTCCCTGTCCAACACCTAGAATAATGCAAACATTTTCTTTCATTACTCTTTGGCAAGGCTGTTTGCAATTACATATTTAAAATAAATGTCCAGTCGCTCTTTACTTGTTCTAGTATTAAAGGGTGAAGGACAGAAAAAGCCTGCAGCTTTATCCTGCAGTGAGGAGAAAGACATAGTTATATCATTAGATAGAACATGTAGAACTACAGCAGAATGGACCTACGTATAAACACAGTCAGGAAGTGAAGCTGTGAGAAGACTTACAAGGCACACCGAATGCAACGGGGAAACCGCACAGCAGAAGATCCCCACATAATTTATTTATCTTGGGATGGAACCAAGGACGTTTCTAGACACAATATGCACTTTGCTCTCCCCTATAGAACTGTTTACATTATTGGAGTGACGGTAGACATTGTTTTCAACAGTAATGTACAGCTCAGTTGTGAATACACAGCAGACGGTTACTGAAGATCTCTTCAGAGACTACCTTGGGCCATATGAATATTTGGGAGAGGATACTCCAGCCCGTATGTATGCATGTGTTGTATGCAGGACATGCTGGAAATTAATGGACAGTATGGATGCACCTGCTTATAGATAACCTGGATGGACTCAGGGGTGCAAGGAATACTTTATTTGCTAAGTGTATATAAAGGTGGTCAGTATTAGTAAAATATTTATAAACTATAGACAGTGGTGAGATTTGTTAAACTGTTACAGATATTATAGCTTACTTGGTATATATTTGTACACAGTAATAAATACAGGTTGAGACTCCCATATCCAAGATATTTCAAAATCCCAAATGTTTGAACGTGACTGAGAGACACCTTTGCTTTCTGGTGGTTCAGTGGTCAAAAACTTAAGGGGGGTACACACGGAGAGATCCGTGTTTAAAATCTAAGCAATCTTACTAGATTGCTTAAATTTTAAGCACGGATCTGCCGTGTGTATGCCCCCAGCGATAGCGATGCGCAGTTCCGCGCATCACTATTGCCAGTGCTAGATTGCAATCTAGCGGGTCGCTCACTTCACCGCTGTGTGAAATGAGCGGCCCCCCCGTCCGTCCGTCCCCTCACTCAGCACATCACGCTGTGCTGAGCTGGGGGAGAGATGTGTGCTGAGCGGTCTGTGTTAAGATCGCTCAGCACACATCTCCCCCGTCAGTACCCCGTCTGTGTTTCATGCACAAAATTATTACACATATTGTATAACATGACCTTCAGGCTATAAGGCGTATACGAAACATAAATGCATTTCGTGCTTAGACTTGGGTCCCATCACCAAGATATCTCATTAAGGTATCCAAATATTACCAAAAATTCCGGTCCCAGGTGAAAAGAGGTTGAGAAATGTTGAGAAACAAACATGTCAAGGTAAGATATTTACTATTTAGATTATATGTTTTATATATATATATATATATATATATATATATATGTTACTCTATCATTTGTATGTAAGAATTATTATTCAGCTCATTTCTTTCTGCTTTATTACTGCCTTACCTTTTATTTGGGACAGATCTGGCCATATATTGCTGCATCCCTGTCTCCGGTAACAGACTGGCTTCAAGACAGTTGATATCCCAGTAACTTTCTTTATCAGGATGTACGTCTTCTATGACTGTTACTACAAGGCAGAATTATTTTGGCACTGGTTATACTTTCACTATGTTTTATACATGTTGTGCTGTGAGCTAATGCAGACCCTATTTTATATTCTGGCAAATAGAACCTGGAAGTTCTTCTGCCGTATCATAACGGTATAAAGTATAGCCGTGCATACAAAGCTGAGCAGCTGCAAATCACAGCAGACCATTTACATTATGATATGCTCGGTATGAGGAGATTAAAGGCTCCACGGCAGATGTCTGAAACGGCAGTGTCCAAATCCAGTTATCTTCACAGTCAGAGACTGCATGCGAGACAGACAGGGTGTTAAGCTGTTCAAACAGTCTTTTTGCCTGGTCAAAATCCTTTCGGGATTGATTGGATTTTGATCAGCCTGTCTGGAAAATGATTGCATCAGTTTATATGTACGGCCATTGACTGACTGTAATCTGAGCAATTGGCCCAACCACTTTTTTCATCATAAAACTAGAATAATTAATTAGTAGAACCTAATAACTAGATTTTACCATCATTTTATTAACAATTTCAGTTCTGTTAAGATGGCATGGCTGGCAAAGAAATACTTGATTGTGCCCTTCTGTCCATAACAGAGGTCGGTGAAGCCACTACAGAACCTATGTAGAATAATTACAATTAAAAGGTTATAGGTGATTGGCAAGCTGCAGGAGGCCCTCAGTCTACCAGTTGCCCATCACTCGGGTGGGGGGGTTCCAAGGCCCCTGCAGTACTTACTCAGCATCATCAGGGATTATGGGCCTGATTCAGGTTGGAACGCTATTTATGATCCGACCGCAAACATTACTAAAAGGATGCGGGCGTATGTAGAAAATGTGAACGCCTCTGCCTCTCAATCAGGCGGGAGGGGGGGCAACTCAGTTTCTTGGGGGTCATTCCGAGTTGATTGTAGCTGTGCTAAATTTAGCATAGCTACGATCATTCACACTGACATGCGGGGGGATACCCAGCACAGGGCTAGTCCGCCCCGCATGTCAGTGCCCCCACCCCCCA
This sequence comes from Pseudophryne corroboree, assembly GCF_028390025.1. NCBI lineage: Eukaryota > Metazoa > Chordata > Amphibia > Anura > Myobatrachidae > Pseudophryne > Pseudophryne corroboree. The sequence goes on from NC_086446.1 coordinate 662,084,546, forward strand.
GAAGGGCTACTTGTCGCTCCCCGGCCCGCTGCGGCTGCGTGTGATGTCACGCCTCAGAGGCGATCGCTAGGCAACGACGACTGCCATGCGTCGGCGCATGCGTAGTGCCGACCCAATCGCTGCGCTGCGATAAACTGCAGCGAGCGATTGGGTCAGAATGACCTCCCTTAGGCGGAGACGGAGCGTGGCGTGGGCGTGACTTCAAAATGGGAGCGTGGCAGTGCAAACAGGGGCGAGATCGGGCGGCTGCGTGACATGACACGCAGCCACTGCGATCACAAAAATGGCGGCGGCCCTCCTGCAGGCGGTGGCAGGAGGCTACTACATATTTTGCGAACAAGCAGAAATTGCAGTGTGATCGCAATTTCTGCTTGGTCAAAGAGGGGGGGGGTGGTCAGCATGCTGGGTGGCCACTTGCCCTGCTCTGGGCGGCCCCCACATGCGATCACAAGGATTGCAAATTCTTCTATTTAGCAGAATTTGCAATCCTTACTGGATTAGGCCCAATATCTGCACACAATCCATTCATGTCCATTATGAAAGATACAGGTCCCATCAGAAACTGACTGCGCTTGTTTACGGTCAAGAAAAACTGGGATGATTTTTTTTCGTCTGTAAAAATGTTGCTGGCCCCAAATGTGACAGCAGCAGCATTTTGTCAATAGCCATTTTAGTTAAATGCTTTTATTTTAAATACAGATAAGCTTTATTGGCATGGCAGAACACAGTCCAGTGTTGCCAAAGCGTTCATGGGAAATGAAAAGGGTTACGTTATGACTGCAAGCTGGGTAAGGGGTCGTTATCGGCTCATGCCAAATCACTGTTTTCATAAAAGTTGTGTCTTGTAATGTGGCGTGATGTTAAATACTGAGTGATTGACAGGTTTGATACCTCAGCAGTTAACATTGCCCCACTATATAAACGGTAATAACCTAGTAGTCTAATTTTTCATTACCACTCTACACAGTGGGAGCACACTTGCTGTAAGGTCAGGTCAAATTAAGAAACAATGATCAGTTGAAAAAAAAAATGACATCTTACTGACGTTACTGGACAATTAGTATGCACCTCGTCAGTGGTTTTGGGATTGCATAAGGTTCTCAGCACATTTTTTATTTTTTTAATCCTAAACATATTTTTTGATATATATTCTCACTACAGAAAGTGAACAAATACAAATTCCTCTCCATGGGGTTCTAGTAGTGTTTGAGGGACATTCCATATAAATCACCAGCACAAAAAACGCTCCGAAAAAGAGCACATTTTGGTTAGTTTGCCGAGCTGCCCATAATGCACAAGGGACCCAATTCAGGTTAGATCGCAAAATTTGAGAATTGCAATCCGGCCAATTATCGAATGACTGCACATGCACAGCATTTACATTGCGCATGCGCACCTGCAAATAGCTATTATTTCTGCAAACGCATTGTGCTTCAATGCAATCACATTTTGATTGACAGGAAGCCAGCGTTTAGAGGAGGAAACATGGCGTTTTGTGGGTGTGTTTGTAAAAACGCAGGCGTGGCAAGTAGTTACACTGTCCTGCGATTCAGATAGTCGCTGCCCAGGGGGAGTGAAAATTCACCCCGTGCAAGTGTGTGATTGCATGTGTACGCTGTGCGAAAATTCCCCTCAGTCAGCGGACAGCTGCAAAACCATTCGCATCGCACTGTCAAATTTTTTTCCCATTCTGTGCAGTCTGTGCGTAGCTCAATACTTACTCCTACAGTGCGAAGGAATCAGGCTGATAGGGGCTGGAGCGGACGTCACACACCCGCCCTGAAAACGCTTGGGAACACCTGCGTTTTTCTTGACACTCCCAGAAAACGTCCAGTTACCACCCACAAATGTCCGCTTCCTGTCAATTACCTTGGGAACGCCCGTGCAATCGAAATTTTTGCATCATCCTGTCGCTGTCTAGCGACACGCGTGTGCATTGCAGTGCTTATGCATGTAGTTTGATAATCGCCCGCTGTGCGAAAAAACGCACAGCAGCGATCATGTCTGATTAGAGGAGGAAACATGGCGTTTTGTGGGTGTGTTTGTAAAAACGCAGGCGCAGCAAGACGTTTTTCGGGTGGCTGTCTGACATTAGCAATGACCACTTCCAGCTTCTTGCGTATGACAAATTGTGGACATCCTTGCCTGGCACAGATGGAAAAACTGTTAGATGTTCGAGTATTTGTGTATGGTTATGCGATCACGTCACACATTACAATGTGTTCGCAATTTCTGCACTGGGCGTTTTTTCCCTATTTCTGGGAATCGCCCGCTGTGCGAAAAAATGCACAGCAGCGATCAGGTCTGATTCGTGCCTAGTGTTATTAATAACTAGTAAAGTCACATTCACTATCTCAAATTAAGTTAGCTCAAGATCCACAATCAAATTGATAGTCATCAATGCACACATCCATCGACTTTCACTTTAACAGATCAAATGGATGTATGTTTATTACTGTGGACTGACTTCTAATATAACTTAACTAATATGAATAAATCGCAGTAGCCACATTACTAATGGATTAGCATAAGTGGGAGGGATTCAGATGCATTAAGCCAATCATAAGCGACCATCAATCAACATCATTTTGCACCAGAGGTTGAGCACACTCAAATCCTCTTCACAATAGACACAGGTGCATTGGTTTGATGAACAGCATGCAACATACTTTTGTGATGCTTACACACCCCTTACAATCCCTGACCCATACCCCTTAATGAACAGGGTCGTCAGTACAAAATGCACCTCAGTTGGCATGGCTATGAATGTGTAACAATTTCTGCTCGATTAAGGTGCTGGTTATTATTTTATGGGGCAAAGGTAGCTTCATATAGTTAGAAATCTCATCATTTTTATGTGGGATCAAGTGGCTCGGTGGGTGGGTTGTTTGGCCGGGATGCAGCAGGTTGTAGGTTTGAGTCCTGGGTGTGGCAGTATATTGAAATGTGTTATTTAATTAGGGGTATTGTGATTAAATGGTGGCAAGCTCCCGGGTTGAGTGCATGAATGTGGTATACAGAGGATTTGTGTCCAAATCCATTTTCTTGCAGTGTTCCATAAATATGTGTATAATATAAACATCATAGCATGGGCTTTATCTGGGATCAATTTTGTCATGCCCCTTTCCAAGGGCCATGCTCCTTATGTTCCTATTTGAAAAATTGGGATATATAATATCATAATATATAATAATATAGTGATATTTTGAACTAATTGCTTATCATGTCTTTTATCTTCTCAGTCATTCAGTCTGTTTAAATTGAGAAAAGTAGTCACTCTATTGTTTAGTATCATCGTGAGCACCACATGGCCTAGAGACCGCAAAGGAGAGAGTTGTCAGAGGCGATCAGAAAGAAAATTATAGACAAGTATATTAAATTAAATGCTATAAAACCATCTCCAAGCAGCTTGATGTATTTGTGACTACAGCTGCAAATATTAATAGACGTTTATAGCCCATGGGATCGCAGCAAGCTTCCCTAGACAGAGCCTCAAGAGGAAAATCTGCCCCAATTCAACTCCAAGGTTAGGCTGAGCTCCAAGATTAAGGCAGGTCAGTGTCTGATCACACCATCTGAAGACCCAGGAGGATTCCACTTTGAAGAAAAAAAAAAAAAAGACAGACTGAATATGCTAAAATGCATATTGACAAGCCCCAGTGTTTCAGGGAGAATGTCCTTTGTACAGATGAGTCAACTGGAGCTTTTTAGAAGTCATTTCAGCTCTATGTTTGCAGATAGAAAATTAAGCTTTCAAAGAAAAGAACACCACGCCTACTGTGACACATGGAGGAGGCTTAGTTGTGTTTTGGGGTCTTTCTTTGCTGCATCTTACATGGGGTGCCTTGAATGTGTGCAGGGCACAATATAATCTCAAGACTATCAAGCCATTCTGGAGTGAACTGTACTGCCCAGTGTCAGAAATCTGAGTCACAGGTGATGGGTCCTCTGACAGGAAAATTACCCAAGACACACAGCTAAAAAATCCTAAGAATGGATAACAAAACAATGGACTATTCTGAAGTGGCCTTCCATGAGCCCTGATCTGAATCCAGTTAAACATTTATGGAAAGATGAAACATGATGATCTATGAAACATGCCGTCTGGTGAGGCACCCATCACACCTGAGACAGCAGGAGCAGTTTCCTCAGGAAGAGTGGGCCAGACTACTTGTTGCCAGGTGCACAAGTCTCATTGAGAGCCACAGAAATTGCCTGATTGCAGTGATGGTCTCTACACATTATGCAACAATATATTAGGTTAAGGGTCCTATCATTTTTGTCCATGCCATTTTAATTTATGTTTATAACATTAACTGTTGAAACAAAAAATCAAATGCAAAGTCTGATTTCTATTAAATATGGAATAAACAATGACGGATGCAGATCACATTCAAGTTGTTTAAAAGAAAAAGATTTTCTGAAGAACACTGAAAAATACTGCTGTAGAATGAATGCTGAAGAGTCGTGGCTGAAGAACACTGAAGAATACTGTTGAAGAGTCGTGGCTGAAGAATGAATGCTGAAGAGTCATGGCTGAAAATCACTGCGGATGACCAGAAAGCCCTTCTACGGATATGAGGCACCCATGGGCGCCGCCCGGCAGGCGGACAACTGCAGACCGCAGAGCTGGGGGTCCACCAGCTATGATTCTGCGGAAGACTGTGGGAAACTGGGTGAGCGGAGCAAGAGACTGAAAGAACATACAGAATTAGCCACATGAAATTCCTGAGGGAGCTGGAGCTTCTGCACTGGGCAGCAACTTAAAGCACTGGCAGCGTTACAGACTGGGCTGCCCCCTTTTGTAAGAGGAAGCTGCAAGGGATTGGCTGAGCGTTCAGCGGAGTCCCAGCTATTGGCCAGAGAAAATTGGTCTCCAACATGGCGGCCCTCAGTACTGCAGACACACAAGGGTGAGCCTATTCATTCGCCTGACTCCCGCCAGCAGCCGGACAGGCAGGCCCTAGACCCCGGCTACGAAGATAAGCCCCCAGCTCCTGACAGGAGAGATATTGGGCATTGGAATATAGCACATCTCCATTCATAAATACAAGCCCATGCATGCTGATTGTAAATACAATACCAGTGTGGCATCATCTGAGGATTTATTAATGAAGCACTATCTCATGGTATCTATTTGGACATATTGAATGTGGACATTTTATTGCAAGTCATTTGTCTTTGTAGCAATTGCCCTGCCGTTGTTCATTTCTGCAGCGGGATACACTGTGTTCCAAAGGGGATACATCGGGGTGTAGAGATGGATCTTGATCCAGGCACCAACAGGTTAAGGTTTAGCTGTCCCAGGATGCATTGGGGCCCCCTCTATAACCCCGCCTCCAGGCACTGAGTTCAGTTTCGAGTTGGTGCCTGCAGAGCAGGCTAGTCAACAGGAGGGCTGCTCTGGGCAGCCCTGAAAAAAGCTTTCTAAGAAGACTTCAAGGGCCGCAGCACTGTTACATGTCAGAGTGACATTCAGCACTGCGGCTTCATCACCTCCCAAGTGGCGTTGCATACTCCCGCGGCTCAGTTCCCGGGTACTTGCGACGGAGACGTTCCGGCTCTTGGCACACGGTCGCATATGCTCTCCTGGTTCGCAAGGCTGCTACGGGGAGGAGGTAAGAGGGTCCCCCAGGTGGGACCCGCTACTAAATCGCGTTCCGTTCGCAGTTTAGGGAGATGGACTGCGACGCTGGCGTGGACACTGTTGCACACAGGGACCCCACTGTATCTGCCAGGGCATAGGAGTACAGGTCGGGTGTACTAACACCCAGTTTAATAAGACTTCGTAGGACCAGGTGGTGAGGACCAGCATAGGGGAGCCGGTGATTGACCTGTAGCCCCTCCCCTGGCCCAAGGCGCCATCTCTGAGCAGATTTTCCCACCCTATTGCTGCCTTCCACTCTTCCTCACTCCCTGACTGAGACGCTGGGCGCCCAGGGCCGGAGCTTCCACTAGGCAGCTTTAGGCAGCTGCCTAGGGGCGCCGGGACCTGAAGGGGCGGCCTGTTACAGCTGCATGAAAAAGGTAGTGTGGTCTAACATCTCATAGCAGCCGCACTCCCCCTGGCACTCGTATCTACAATAGCCACGACTGCCAAGCTCCTGTATTGCAGCATCCAGCTCCACCTGGCACAGGCAGTAATTTATACAACTCCTGGAGTCCTGGCTGGGTGTGACATGCGGCGCTGTTCTTCATTACAGACTCTTTCACAGACTACTCAGTCCCAACTCTGCATCGCAGCCTGCAGGTAAGGTGGCTGCACAGTGCACTCTCTGCATTTAATAAGAAAAGAGGGGGAGAGCAGCAGTCGGGGGGGGGGGGGGGGGGGGGGCGGAGAGGAGTAGCTGGCATGCACACAGATGGTGGAGGGGATAGAACAGAAGACATTTAAAAAAGTGTGGTGGGGGGGGCAGGAGGAGCCCACACAGGCTGGGGAGATGGGGAGAAAGGAGCAGCCATACAACAGACGGGTTGGGGGAGAGCAACAGTATGCCTCTCTCCTGAAGGGCAGGTAGGGGGAAGGGGCAGTAGGCAGAAGTTTTGCCTAGGGTGCCGAGAGACCTTGCACCGGCCCTGTGGGCGCCATCTTAGGTATAGCTGCGGCTGGTCTCCGGGACTGCAGGGCAAGGTCTCCCTTGTAAAGCCGCCTGTCTACAGCGTTGTGACTTTACAAACACTTAAATATTCTACATGTCTCTATATAGACAGCGTTAGTTAAGAACAAGTTTACCTGTTACAGAATATATTGTACGAGTATTCTGATATATATCTCCAGTCTAGGACCGCGCTGTGTTTTATATATATATATATATATATATATATATATTCTATTATATCAGGCAGGCACACTGAATGGACGTTGATCCGCGAGCTCCAGGGAGGCTCTATTGACTGACGTGCCACTATTTGGATAAGTTATCCAGGAGTTTTTTTTCTGTGAAGCCAATATGCTGGAGTGACCGATAGTCCGTCCACAGTGTTGTACTGCCGATTTATACTTATTTTAGTTACGATCATTTGACAATATGATTATATGTATGGCTTGTCTTGATAAAGGCTCCATTTATTGAGCCGAAACGTCGACCCAATAAAGCAGATTGTGAGACCCAATAAAGCCTATTGTGAATTAAGAAATTTCGTTGGATGATGTGCAAAGGAGAGTGCCCCCCAGGAAACTGGAACTACTACTATTCTATTATACTAATGTATACTAGTCCAGTGCAGTTTTATTGTCATAACTAGTAATTATCTGCATTGTCACTGTGACTGTGTGTGCCTGTATCTGCTGTGTGGATTTCACTTTCAGTGTTTCCCAGAGATATCTATCACTATATTCTGTACCCCAAGAGACTTGGTGCATCAGGGTCAATTATTTAGTGCGTCACAGTATTTACCAATTATACGTATTATACTGTGTACTCCGTCACCTACTACTGGATTTATCTACAGGTGTTGTGTACTGGGTACTCGGTCTCATAATACCGGATTTATTCTCAGGTGTTGTGTACTGGGTACTCAGTCACATACTAAAGAATTTATTCGCAGGTAGTGTACTCTGTCTGGCTTTATTGTACTCATACGCTCTATTGTTGCATTTACTAAAATGTCTAACAAAAAGGGCAGTAAATCTGGGGATGCTCCCGCATCATGCAGGGCATGCACCAAGGATTTACTTGAGGGGGAAGTTTTACATGATGGTTTGTGTAATGTGTGCCATACCTCTCCCAGTCAGTCCGCAGCTCCTGCAACCAATCAGGAGCCACCCTGGGCTAAGTTCTCAACTCTGTTGGGTACTCTGGTGGACCGCCTTACGCCTACTATGGGATCACATGTGCCCCTACAGTCAGATTGTCCCTATGGTTAATCCACCTTGGGTCAGAGGCGGAACTACCGGCAGTGCAAGCAGTGCGTTGCACTGGGGCCCGCCTCTGTCCAGGGGCCCAAGCATGTAATGAGTCAAACTGACTCATTACATGCCGCTGTGCGCTGCGGGCAACCGCTGCCCGCAGCGCACAGCCGCCCGGTGAGGAGAGGAGCAGCGGCATGGACGGGGGAAGGAGGGAGGTGGAGGAGGGAGCCGCAGCAGCGCTTTGTTACTGGTGGAGGCGCTGCTGCTGCTGCTCCTCTGCTTCACTATAGGCTGTCTTCCGAGAACAGCCTATAGTGAAGCAGAGGGGCAGCAGCAGCAGCGCCTCCACCAGTAACAAAGCGCTGCTGCGGCTCCCTCCTCCTCCTTCTCTACTGCCCGGGAAATGGAATCGTCTGACGCTGCACCGAGGAGCCTGAGTCAGCGGAGAGGGTAAGTATAATTCTTTCTTTCTTTCTTTCTTTCTTTCTTTTCTCTTTCTTTCTTTCTTTCTTTCTTTCCTCTTTCTTTCTTTTCTCTTTCTTTCTTTCTTTCTTTTCTCTTTCTTTCTTTCTTTCTTTCTTTCTTTCTTGGGACTGCCTGCCGCTATGTGTAAAAATGGGGGACTGCCTGCCGCTATGTGTAAAAATGGGAGACTGCCTGCCACTATGTGTAAAATTGGGGAATCTGCCTGCCGCAATGTGTAAAAATGGGGAATCTGCCTGCCGCAATGTGTAAAAATGGGGAATCTGCCTGCCGCAATGTGTAAAAATGGGGAATCTGCCTGCCGCAATGTGTAAAAATGGGGAATCTGCCTGCCGCAATGTGTAAAAATGGGGAATCTGCCTGCCGCAATGTGTAAAAAGGGGGAATCTGCCTGCCGCAATGTGTAAAAAGGGGGAATCTGCCTGCCGCAATGTGTAAAAATGGGAAATCTGCCTGCCGCTATGTGTAAAAAGGGGGGACTGCCTGACGTAATGTGTAAAAATGGGGAATCTGCCTGCCGCTATGTGTAAAAAGGGGGAATCTGCCTGCCGCAATGTGTAAAAAGGGGAAATCTGCCTGCCGCTATGTGTAAAAAGGGGGAGTCTGCCTGCCGCTATGTGTAAAAAGGGGGAGTCTGTCTGCCGTAATGTGTAACAAGGGCACGCTGTCTGCCGTAATGTGTAACAAGGGCACGCTGTCTGCCGTAATGTGTAAAAATGGGGAATCTTCCTGCCGCTATGTGTAAAAAGGGGGAATCTGCCTGCCGCAATGTGTAAAAAGGGGGGACTGCCTGCCGCAATGTGTAAAAAGGGGGGACTGCCTGCCGCTAGGTGTAAAAAGGGGAAATCTGCCTGCCGCTATGTGTAAAAAGGGGGAGTCTGCCTGCCGTAATGTGTAAAAAGCGGGACGCTGTCTGCCGTAATGTGTAACAAGGGCACGCTGTCTGCCGTAATGTGTAAAAAGGGGACGCTGTCTGCCGTTATGTCTAAAAAGTGTACGCTGTCTGCCGCTATGTGTAACAAGGCCACGCTGTCTGCCGTTATGTGTAAAAAGAGGAATCTGTCCGCTGTAAGGTGTAAAAGGGTCTCTACCTGGTGTAGTGGTGCTACTGTGCGGCGTAATTTGAAGAATGGAGACTACTGTGCACCGTTTTATGAATTGGTATTATTTTGTGGCCACACCCCTTCCCCACGAAGCCACGCCACTATGTATTTTTGCGCGCGCCTACAGCGCGCATTGCCCCTGTTTTGCATGCAGGGGTGGGGCTCCGATGCCGTTTCTTGCACACAGTGCTAAAATGTCTAGTTACGGCACTGTTGCTAGGTATCCATTTCTCTGGACCTGAGCAAGTCCCCCTCACCAGATCCTCTTCAGGGGTGAGGGGGTAGACTTGGATGGGGTGGGGGGGGGGGGGGGCAAAGCATTTTGTCGCACCTGGGCCCACCGCTCGCTAGTTCCGCCACTGCCTTGGGTGGATAATTTGTCTAACCAGTTGCAGCAATTAAACCAATCTTTGGTTGGACATAAATCTGCTATAGATCACACTCGGGCCCCTGGGTCATCTAAGCGGGCTGCTACTTCCTCACGGTCCACACATCTCTCAGAAGTTTCTTCAGACACTGAATCAGATGCTTCTGATGAGGAATCTTCTTTACAGGTTGATGTCCCTAACTTAGTGGTTGCTATTAGACAGATCCTCCAAATATCTGATGATGATGAAGATTCCACTGTGGTGTCTAAGAAACCTGACTTTTAAAAATCAGAAGGTAACTATAACTCTATTACCACATTCTGACCATTTAGTGGACATACGCCGAGAACCCTGGGCTAAGCCAGGGAAGAAATTCCCCCTATCTAAACGGGTCTTAACTCGATATCCTCTCCCTACAGAGTTATGTAACAAGTGGGAAAATCCACCGCCGGTGGATTCCCATGTCACCCGTCTGGGTGGTTTCTTCTACTCTGCCTGTCACTACTGTCACCTCACTGAAGGAACCGACAGACAAACGTGTGGAGGGCTGCCTGAAATCTATTTACTCCCTAACAGGTGCTGTACATAGAGCCACTATTGCTGCCTCCTGGGTGGCAAAAGGTATTGAAGCATGGGTTCAGGCACTGGAGGAAGAGCTACCCGACGAATTATCTGACAAGGCCAGATAATATCTGGCTCGCATTACCACCGCTGCCTATTATATTCAGGAAGCGTCCTCTGAGGCAGGTGTATTGGCGGCTAAGGCGTCGACTACGTCTGTCCTGGCCCACCATATTCTGTGGTTGAGGTCATGGAAGGTGGACCTGGACTCCAAAAAGACCTTAGAGGTACTCTCTTTTAAAGGGAGACACCTTGTTTGGGGAAGACCTAAATAAAATTGTGTCTGATTTAGCGGCTGCTAAAACTGCATTTCTCCCAAATCCTACTCCCTCGGCACAGAGGGCAAAAGGTACCACTTTTCGTTTCTTTCGGCCTCATGGGAAAGCAAAAGGTCAGGCATACCCGAGACAGTCTCGTGCTACCAAAACCACAAAGCTCAAAACAAAACATTCCTGGGCGGCCCGTCAGCCTGCTTCTAAACAAGACAAGCCGGCCACATGACGGGGACGGGCCTCCCCCTGGGGAATCCCAGGGTGGGAGGCCGACTTCTACAGTTCACCCAGGTCTAGTTAAAGACCACTTCAGACACATGGGTGCGGGAAGTCATGTCTCACGAGTACGCAGTCTCCTTCAAGAGACGTCCCTCTTGCCAGGAGTATCCAAGTTCTGTATGGAAACTCTGCGCTCAATTGTACTGCCCATGGAACCCGGAGACTATATGGTATCCCTGGATATACAGGATGCATACCTGCGTATACCTATTGTCATCTGCGGCTTGCTATTGGCAACGTCCACTATCAGTTTCAGGCTCTGCCATTTGGACTGGCTATGGCCCCTCGGATCTTCACCAAGGTTATGGCCGTGATGACGGCTCATCTTTGTCGCCAGGGAATCAGGATCCTGCCATATCTGGACGACTTGCTGATCTTCGCAAACTCCCACTATGTCCTTCTCAGCCATCTACAACTGACAGCTTCCTACAAGCCCACGGGTGGCTCATCAATTGCAAGAAGTCCTCGCTGGTCCCAGCTCAGAGCATGGTGCACCTGCGGGCACTGCTGGACACGCACAGTCAATGGCTGTTTCTGTCTCCAGAGAAGATCCTGAAGCTTCAGGACAGGATAAGATGCTTCCTTTGTCGGCCCAGAGTGTCGATACACTCGGCAATGCAAGTACTGGGTCTGATGGTGTCGGCATTCGACATGGTGGAGTAGTACGCTCAATTTCATTCCCGCCCTCTGCAGAGGTTAATCCTTTCCAAATGGGATGGCCTACCTCATCAGATCAGGTCTCATATGATCACTTTGGCTCTGGAGGTTCGCCTGTCGCTGACCTGGTGGCTTCAGGACCAGCAATTAAGCAGGGGCCGTCTCTTCTGGATCCCCGAATGGGTCCTGCTGACAACGGACGCCAGCCTGATGGGATGGGGCGCAGTGTCAGAGCAACAGTCTTTTCAGGGTCGGTGGACCAAGGAGGAATCACTCCTCCCGATAAACATTCTGGAGTTGTGGGCAGTGTTCAGTGGGTTGTATCTTGCTCTGCCTCTAGTACAGAACAGGCCTGTTCAAGTACAATTGGACAGCGCCACCACGGTGGCATAAATCAACCATCAAGGCGGCATTCGAAAACCGCATGGCAATGTTGGAAGTGTCAAAAATCCTTCAATGGGCGGAACGCCATCTGCCAGCAATATCGGCAGTGTTCATTCCGGGTATCCTCAACTGGGAAGCGGATTTCCTCAGTCGCCAGGATGTGCACACCGGAGAGTGGAGTCTTCATCCGGAAGTCTTTCAACTCCTAGTGGACAAGTGGGGCCTACCAGATGTAGACCTGATGGCGTCTCGACACAATCACAAAGATCCGTTCTTCGGATCAAGGACCAGGGATCCTCAAGCCGCGTTCGTGGACGCACTAGCCATTCCATGGAGTTTTCGGCTGCCTTACGTGTTCCCTCCAGTGTCCCTCCTGCCCAGGCTCCTGCTGAAGTTCAAGGAGGAATACTACTTCTAGTCGCTCCAGGGTGCCCCAGATGGCATTAGTTCTCAGACCTACTGGGTCTATCGATAGAGCATCCTCTTCTACTTCCTCAATGACCAGACCTCCTCGTACAGGGTCCTTGCCTCTACTCAAACCTGGCCAGGCTGGTTTTAACGGCTTGGCTCTTGAAGCTTCACTCCTAAGGGCATAAGGATTTTCTGAGGTGGTCATCCAAACTATGTTGAAGGCCCGCAAACCGGCATCTGCCCGGATCTATAACAGAGTCTGGAATTCTTATTTCACTTGTGTGCTGATAAAAACTATGATGTTTACAGATTCAAGACGTCCAGAATCTTGGCTTTCCTGCAACAAGGCCTGGACTTAGGCATTCGTCTGACCTCCCTCAAGGTTCACATATCTGCCTTGTCGGTGTGGTTTCAGAAAAAAATTGCATCTATACCGGACGTTCATGCCTTCACTCAGGGTGTATTGCGGAATCAACCTCCCTATGTCCCTCCTGTGGCTCCATGGGATTTGTCTGTTGTCCTGAATGCCTTGCAAGAGTCTCCATTTGAACCTCTTGAGTCAGTGGACCTTAAATGGCTTACAGCTAAGGTCCTGTTTTTACTGGCTATTGCCTCTGCCAGAAGGGTGTCGAACCTAGGCGTTTTGTCCTGTCGTCCACCCTTTCTGATATTTCATTGTGACCGAGCAGTTCTTAGAACTCGCCCTGGTTATTTACCTAAGGTGGTGTCCTTTTTTCACCTTACGCAAGATATTGCGGTTCCGGCCTTCATCTCCTCTGACTTGTACTCCAAAGAACGGTCTTAGGATGTGGTACGGGCTCTCCGCATATATGTGGACAGAACTGCCTCTATTAGGAGGTCAGATACCCTTTTTGTACTGGTTGGTTTCCACAAACTTGGCTGGCCTGCGAATAAGCAAACCTTGGCCAGATGGATTAGAATGGTGATTGCACTGGACTTCCAGCTTCTGCTGCTATTAAAGCCCATTCTACTCTGTCTGTTGGTCCCTCTTGGGCGGCCCGCCGTGGCGCGTCCACAGAACAATTGTGCAAGGCGGCTATGTGGTCCTCAGTGAACACGTTCATTAGGTTCTATGCCTTTGATACTTCCGTCTCCCAGGATGCTTCCTTTGGACGCCGGGTTCTCATACCTGCTAAGGCGCATCCCCTCCATTGAGGAACTGCTTTAGGACATCCCCGATGTATTCCCTGTGGGACACAGTGTACCCCGCTGCAGAAGAGGAGATTATGGTAGACTTACTATTGTTAAATCTCTTTCTGCGAGGTACACTGGGTTCCAACAGGGGCCCGCCCTGACGCACCTAGCTTCTATGGGTTTGTATGGCATTAGCCGCTGGTCTCTTCTCCTGTCGTGAGAATGTTCTATGTGACTAACATCTGCCTTCTTTTTTCCTGCTGCTGCATTAGACTGGTTAACAAAACTGAGCTCACAGTGCCCGGAGGCGGGGTTATAGAGGAGGCCCCAATGCATCCTGGGACAGCTAAAGCTTTAACCTGTTGGTGCCTGGATCAAGATCTATCGCTACACCCCGATGTATTACCTGTGGAAACCAGTGTACCATGCAAAAAGAGATTTTAACAATGGTAAGTCTACCAAAAATCTCCTTTTTTTTCAGTACTGGTGACAAATAAAAGTTCCAAACTTGGGCAAGAGTAACCATGTCACCCATGAGAAGTTGCAGATCTGCTGCAGCAATTTATGGAGAAGAGGTCGGATGGAGCCACCACACAACAAAGGAACAGGTAACTGATCTATTTTACAGAAAACAGTTCCACAAACAGTGCACAATAAAACAATAAGTGCTCCACATTGCGAAAAGCCACCTGACTATCATTCCAGTTTTTGTCTGTCCAGCAACTGGCAGAAGTTACAGCCCAGCAACAGCCTGGCCCCACAGACCACTCTTTTGTTAGTTCCACTGAAGCACCACCTGGAAAGAAGGTGCTATGACTGGATGTTTCCCTCAGCCCAAGCACAATTAAATACTATACTTCTGGTTCTGATGTCCCCTCACAAACAGACTGTTCCCACTCCAAGTAATCAGGTGAAGTTTTGATGCAAGTGAGTTAGAGAGTGGTCAGGAAATGGAATTGCCACATAAAGTGTGGAGTTACCTGCAGTCTACTTCCCGCTTTGTCATGGTAAATTTATCAATGCATCCCTGGAATATAGCAGCATTGGGGATAAAAAGGTGGCTTAAATTGTAGAGATGAGCGGGTTCGGTTCCTCGAGATCCGAACTCCCCCGAACTTCACCTATTTTACATGGGTCCGAGGCAGCCTCGGATCTTCCCGCCTTGCTCGGTTAACCCGAACGAGGCCGAACGTCATTATCCCGCTGTCGGATTCTCGCGAGATTCGTATTCTATATAAAGAGCCGCGCGTCACCGCCATTTTCACTCGTGCATTGTCGATTGAGCAGAGAGGATGTGGCTATGTTCTCTGCCTGAAAAGCTCAATATCTGTGCTCAGTGTGCTGCAAATATCTGTGCTCAATGTGCTGCAAATATCTGCGTTCTCTGCCTGAAAAGCTCCATATCTGTGCTTAGTGTGCTGCAAATATCTGTGCTCAGTGTGCTTCATTTTGGTGACCAACAGTATATAGTTGTACAGTACATTAGGCCATTGCTGTACTATCTTGCAGCTCAGTGTCACTGCAAGTATCGATTCCATATCTGTGCTGCATTTTTGTGAGCAGTATATATAGTATTACAGTGCAGCATTTTGGTGACCAACAGTATATAGTTGTACAGTAGGCCATTGCTGTATCTTGCAGCTCTGTGTTACTGCAAGTATCCATTCCATATCTGTGCTGCATTTTTGTGAGCAGTATATATAGTATTACAGTGCAGCATTTTGGTGACCAACAGTATACATATAGAGTACAGTACAGTAGGCCATTGCTATATTACTGGCATATAATTCCACACATTAAAAAATGAAGAACAAAAATGTGGAGGGTAAAATAGGGAAAGATCAAGATCCACTTCCACCTCGTGCTGAAGCTGCTGCCACTAGTCATGGCCGAGACGATGAAATGCCATCAACGTCGTCTGCCAAGGCCGATGCCCAATGTCATAGTAGAGAGCATGTAAAATACAAAAAACAAAAGTTCAGTAAAATGACCCAAAAATCTAAATAAAAAGCGTCTGAGGAGGAGCGTAAACTTGCCAATATGCCATTTACGACACGGAGTGGCAAGGAACAGCTGAGGCCCTAGCCTATGTTTATGGCTAGTGGTTCAGCTTCACATGAGGATGGAAGCACTCATCCTCCCGCTAGAAAACCGAAAAGACTTAAGCTGGCAAAAGCACAGCAAAAAACTGTGCGTTCTTCTAAATCACAAATCCCCAAGGAGAGTCCAATTGTGTCGGTTGCGATGCCTGACCTTCCCAACACTGGGCGGGGAGAGGTGGCACCTTCCCCCATTTTTACGCCCCCTGCAAGTGCTGGAAGGAGCACCCACAGTCCAGTTCCTGATAGTCAAATTGAAGATGTCACTGTTGAAGTACACCAGGATGAGGATATGGGTGTTGCTGGTGCTGAGGAGGAAATTGACAAGGAGGATTCTGATGGTGAGGTGGTTTGTTTAAGTCAGGCACCCGGGGAGACACCTGTTGTCTGTGGGACGAATATGGCCATTGACATGCCTGGTCAAATTACAAAAAAAAAAATCACCTCTTCGGTGTGGAATTATTTTAACAAAAATGCGGACAACAGGTGTCAAGCCGTGTGTCGCCTTTGTCAAGCTGTAATAAGTAGGGGTAAGGACGTTAACCACCTCGGAACATCCTCCCTTTTAAGTCACCTGGAGCGCATTCATCAGAAGTCATTGACAACTTCAAAAACTTTGGGTGACAGCGGAAGCAGTCCACTGCCAACTAAATCACTTCTTCTTGTAACCAAGCTCCTGCAAACCACACCACCAACTCCCTCAGTGTCAATTTCCTCCTTAGACAGGAAAGCCAATAGTCCTGCAGGCCATGTCACTGTCAAGTCTGACGAGTCCTCTCCAGCCTGGGATTCCTCCGATGCATCCTTGAGTGTAACGCCTACTGCTGCTGGCGCTGCTGTTGTTGCTGCTGGGAGTCGATCATCATCCCAGAGGGGAAGTCGGAAGACCACTTGTACTACTTCCAGTAAGCAATTGACTGTCCAACAGTCCTTTGCGAGGAAGATGAAATATCACAGCATTCATCCTGCTGCAAAGCGGATAACTCAGGCCTTGGCAGCCTGGGCGGTGTGAAATGTGTTTCCGGTATCCACCGTTAATTCACAGGAAACTAGAGAATTGCTTGAGGTACTGTGTTCCCGGTACCAAATACCATCTAGGTTCCATTTCTCTAGGCAGCGATACCGAGAATGTACACAGACCTCAGAAAAAGTGTCCTAAAAAATGCAATGTCCACTTAACCACGCACATGTGGACAAGTGGAACAGGGCAGACTCAGGACTATATGACTGTGACAGCCCACTGGGTAGATGTATTGCCTCCCGCAGCAAGAACAGCGGCGGCACCAGTAGCAGCATCTCGCAAACGCCAACTCGTTCCTAGGCAGGCTACGCTTTGTATCACCGCTTTCCATAAGAGGCACACAGCTGACAACCTCTTACGGAAACTGAGGAACATCATCGCAGAATGGCTTACCCCAATTGGAATCTCCTGGAGATTTGTGACATCGGACAATGCCACCAATATTGTGCGTGCATTACATGTGGGCAAATTCCAGCACATCCCATGTTTTGCACATACATTGAATTTGGTGGTGCAGAATTATTTAAAAAACGACAGGGGCGTGCAAGAGATGCTGTCGGTGGCCCGAAGAATTGCGGGCCACTTTCGGCATTCAGCCACCGCGTGCCGAAGACTGGAGCACCAGCAAACACTCCTGAACCTGCCCTGCCATCATCTGAAGCAAGAGGTGGTAACGAGGTGGAATTCAACCCTCTACGTGCTTCAGAGGATGGAGGAGCAGCAAAAGGCCATTCAAGCCTATACAGCTACCTACGATATAGGCAAAGGAGGGGGAATGCACCTGACTCAAGCGCAGTGGAGAATGATTTCAACGTTGTGCAAGGTTCTGCAACCCTTTGAACTTGCCACACGTGAAGTCAGTTCAGACACTGCCAGCCTGAGTCAGGTCATTCCCCTCATCAGGCTTTTGCAGAAGAAGCTGGAGACATTGAAGGAGGAGCTAAAACAGAGCGATTCCGCTAGGCATGTGGGACTTGTGGATGGAGCCCTTAATTCGCTTAACCAGGATTCACAGGTGGTCAATCTGTTGAAATCAGAGCACTACATTTTGGCCACCGTGCTCGATCCTAGGTTTAAAGCCTACGTTGTATCTCTCTTTTGGCAGACACAAGTCTGCAGATGTTCAAAGACCTGCTGGTGAGACACTTGTCAAGTCAAGCGGAACGTGACCCGTCAACAGCTCCTCCTGCACAGTCTCCCGCAACTGGGGATGCGAGGAAAAGGCTAAGCATTCCGAGCCCATCCGCTGGCGGTGATGCAGGGCAGTCTGGAGCGAGTGCTGACATCTGGTCCGGACTGAAGGACCTGCCAACGATTACTGACATGTCTTCTGTCACTGCATATGATTCTGTCACCATTGAAAGAATGGTGGAGGATTATATGAGTGACCGCATCCAAGTAGGCACGTCAGGCAGTCCGTACATATACTGGCAGGAAAAAGAGGCAATTTGGAGGCCCTTGCACAAACTGGCTTTATTTTACCTAAGTTGCCCCCCCTCCAGTGTGTACTCCGAAAGAGTTTAGTGCAGCTGCTCACCTTATCAGCAATCGGCGTACGAGGTTACTTCCAGAAAATGTGGAGAATATGATGTTCATCAAAATGAATTATAATCAATTCCTCCGTGGAGACATTCACCAGCAATTGCCTCCAGAAAGTACACAGGGATCTGAGATGGTGGATTCCAGTGGGGGCGAATTAATCATCTGTGAGGAGGGGGATGTACACAGTAAAAGGGGTGAGGAATCGGAGGATGAGGAGGAGGTGGACATCTTGCCTCTGTAGAGCCAGTTTGTGCAAGAAGAGATTGATTGCTTCTTTTTTGGTGGGGGCCCAAACCAACCAGTCATTTCAGTCACAGTCATGTGGCAGACCCTGTCGCTAAAATGATGGGTTTGTTAAAGTGTGCATGTCCTGTTTATACAACATAAGGGTGGGTGGGAGGGCCCAAGGACAATTCCATCTTGCACCTCTTTTTTCTTTCATTTTTATTTGCATCATGTGCTGTTTGGGGACTATTTTCTGAAGTGCCATCCTGTCTGACACTGCAGTGCCACTCCTAGATGGGCCAGGTGTTTGTGTCGGCCACTTGGGTCGCTTAGCTTAGTCACACAGCTACCTCATTGCACCTCCTTTTTTCTTTGCATCATCTGCTGTTTGGGACTATTTTTTAAATCTGCCATCCTGTCTGACACTGCAGTGCCACTCCTAGATGGGCCAGGTGTTTGTTTCGGCCACATGGGTCGCTTAGCTTAGTCATCCAGCGTCCTCGGTGCAAATTTTAGGACTAAAAATAATATTGTGAGGTGTTCAGAATAGACTGGAAATGAGTGGAAATTATGGTTATTGAAGTTAATAATACTATGGGATCAAAATGACCCCCAAACAGTGGCGTAACTACTGCCCCCGCAGCCCTCGCGGTGGCTTGGGGGCAAGGGGCTGTGGGGGCGCCACCACTGCTTTAGCGCAGATTGACATGCGGACGAGCGTCCGCATGTCAATCTGCTCTCACTAACCCTCCGCTGCTGTAAGGAGGGACAAGGAGGGCACAGCGCGTGCCTCTCCTGTGTCCCTCCTGGGTCTCCGGCGGGTCTAATGAAGGAAGTGCCATTCGTGAGCTCTGATTGGCTCACGAACCGGCACTTCCTTTAACAGACCCGCCGGAGACCCAGGAGGGACACAGGAGAGGCGCGCGCTGCGCCCTCCGTGTCCCTCCGTCACAAAACAGCGGGGGAGCCGGGGGGAGGAGCACTGGGGGAACATATGCCTCACAGGGGGAGGTGGCTTATGTGGCACTGAGGGGGCATATGTGGCACTAGGGGGGTATATGTGTACCTGGCACATGGAGGGGGGGGGGGCTATATTTGGCAATGGGGCATGTGAGTACCTGGCACTGTGGGGGAATATCTGGCACTGGGGGCATATGTGGCACTGGAGGCACAGCCCTAGTAACAAGCACTACCCCCTAGCAACGAGCATGACACCCAGTGCATGAAACCCCTGGCAACGAGCATGACACCCAGTGCATGAAACCCCTGGCAACGAGCATGACACCCAGTGCATGAAAACCCCTGGCAACGAGCATGACACCCTGAGCATGAAAACCCCTGGCACCATGCATGGAACCAAGAGCATGAAACCCCTGGCAAAGAGCAGGTAATTTAAAAGTAATTAGAAGCCTTACTGTAGGACTTAATGTGTAATGGGCATTACGGTGTGTGGCATAGGGTATAACGGGCATTGCGGTATGTGTCACAGGCATTACGGTGTATGGTATACTATATCACAGGCATTGTGATATGTGGTATAATGTCTCAGGGTCATTGCAGTGTGTGGCATAATGTATCACGGACATTGCGGTGTGTGTCATAATGTGTCAGGCATTACGGTGTAATTGGAGTTCTACGATTTTGCTGAGGTGCGCTCCCTGGGTTACTCGGGGTAATGTTCTTTGTCCCAAAACAAGGTAGAAATTTCCTTCTACAGACAGCTTATTCGGCAATGCTTCTTCATTCCAAGTAATATAAGCGATAACCCCAGAAAGAAAAGAGAAAACTGTATATAGTGAAGTACCGTAGGGTTCAATTAGGTTCAAAGCATAAATTAGATGAAAATATGGTATGGTGTGGAATATAACACTCGAATCCACCTTAATGCAGCAGATCTACGTACCAGAAATAGTGGGGTGTTTCAACTGGCCACCCAAATGCGCTTGTAATAACACTCCTTTTGTTCCTGCAGGTTTTGGTAATGTTTTTCTCCCAATCCTTCCCCTCTCCGTTTAGATATAGTGGGGTATATTTACTAACATTCGTAATTCTCCCGATTTGGTGGGAGAATAATCACGAATGACATCGAAAGTGTAAAACTGCAACTTTTTGAATTTATTACGACTAATTTACTAAGCTGTCGTATTCTGCATTTTCTTTTGTTCCGATGTCGATGTCATTCGTGTTTTTTTTTTTTTTTTTTACGGCAGTGATTAGCAAAACGCTGCCGACTTTTTCTAAATGACTCTCAGCCGGATCTGTGTGATCCGTGCTGGGGTTCATTTTTTTTTTTTTTTTTTTTTTTAAATAAGCACTGTAAAACTGTAAAAAAAAATGGCGTGGGGTCCCCCCTCCTAAGCATAACCAGCCTCGGGCTCTTTGAGCCGATCCTGGTTGCAGAAATATGGGGGGAAAAATGACAGGGGTTCCCCCATATTTAAGCAACCAGCATCGGGCTCTGCGCCTGGTCCTGGTTCCAAAAATACGGGGGACAAAAAGCGTAGGGGTCCCCCGTATTTTTAAAACCAGCACCGGGCTCCACTAGCTGGACAGATAATGCCACAGCCGGGGGTCACTTTTATATAGTGCCCTGCGGCCGTGGCATCAAATATCCAACTAGTCACCCCTGGCCGGGGTACCCTGGGGGAGTGGGGACCCCTTCAATCAAGGGGTCCTCCCCCCCAGCCACCCAAGGGCCAGGGGTGAAGCCCGAGGCTGTCCCCCCCATCCAATGGGCTGCGGATGGGGGGCTGATAGCCTTTTTGTAAAAGTGTAAGATATTGTTTTTAGTAGCAGTACTACAAGGCCCAGCAAGCCTCCCCCGCATGCTGGTACTTGGAGAACCACAAGTACCAGCATGCGGCGGAAAAACGGGCCCGCTGGTACCTGTAGTACTACTACTAAAAAAATACCCCAAAAAAGACAATACACACACACCTTGAAAGTAAAGTTTTATTACATCCATCCACACAAACATACATACATACATACTTACCTTATGTTCACACGCAGGTCGGTCCTCTTGTCCAGTAGAATCCATGGGGTACCTGTTGAATAAATTATACTCACCAGATCCAGGGTACCAGGCTCCTCGGATAATCCTTTTGTAATCCACGTACTTGATTAAAAAAATAAAACGGAGACCCGAGCCACGCACTGAAAGGGGCCCCATGTTTTCACATGGGTCCCCTTTCCCCGAATGCCAGAAACCCACTCTGACTTCTGTCTAAGTGGGTTTCTTCAGCCAATCAGGGAGCGCCACGTTGTGGCACCCTCCTGATCGGCTGTGTGCTCCTGTACTGACTGACAGGCGGCACACGGCAGTGTTACAATGTAGCGCCTATGCGCTCCATTGTAACCAATGGTGGGAACTTTCAGGTCAGCGGTGAGGTCACTTTCGGACAACCGCTGACCTGAAAGTTCCCACCATTGGTTACAATGGAGCGCATAGGCGCTACATTGTAACACTGCCGTGTGCCGCCTGTCAGACAGTACAGGAGCACACAGCCGATCAGGAGGGTGCTACAACGTGGCGCTCCCTGATTGGCTGAAGAAACCCACTTAGACATCAGTCAGAGTGGGTTTCTGGCATTCGGGGAAAGGGGTCCCATGTGAAAACATGGGTCCCCTTTCAGTTCGTGGTCGGGTATCCGTTTTTTTATTTTTTTCAAGTACGTGGATTACAAAAGGAGTTACCGAGGAGCCGAAAACACTGGATTATGCGAGTATAATTTTTTCTACAGGTACACCATGGATTCTACTGGAGAAGAGGACCGACCTGCGTGGGAACATAAGGTAAGTATGTGTATATGGAGGTGTGGATGGATGTATTAAAGTTATACTTTCAAGGTGTGTGTGTGTTGTCTTTATTGGGGTATTTTTTTAGTAGTAGTACTACAGGTACCAGCGGGCCCGTTTTTCCGCTGCATGCTGGTACTTGTGGTTCTCCAAGTACCAGCTTGCGGGGGAGGCTTGCTGGGCCTTGTAGTACTGCTACTAAAAACAATATCAATCACTTTTCACAAATGCTATCAGCCCCCCATCCGCAGCCTATTGGATGGGGGGGGACAGCCTCGGGCTTCACCCCTGGCCCTTGGGTGGCTGGGGGGGGGGGGGGACCCCTTGATTGAAGGGGTCCCCACTCCCCCAGGGTACCCCGGCCAGGGGTGACTAGTTGGATATTTGATGCCACGGCCGCAGGGCACTATATAAAAGTGACCCCCGGCTGTGGCATTATCTGTCCAGCTAGTGGAGCCCGGTGCTGGTTTTAAAAATACGGTGGACCCCTACGCTTTTTGTCCCCCGTATTTTTGGAACCAGGACCAGGCGCAGAGCCCGATGCTGGTTGCTTAAATATGGGGGAACCCCTGTCATTTTCTTTCCCATATTTCTGCAACCAGGATTGGCTCAAAGAGCCCGAGGCTGGTTATGCTTAGGAGGGGGGACCCCACGCAATTTTTTTTCAAAAAATTAACACTTTCCCACCCCTTCCCACTGATATACATGCACGGATCTCATGGATCCGTGCATGCCTATCCAATCACGGCTCAAAAAAGCAGGTCTGTTTTTTTTTAGCACTTTTTTACGAGTTGTATTTTTTCACGGCAGTGGTTTTTTCTTTTTTGGCTTTGCACTTCTTAGTAAATGACCGAGATTCATACTTAAACAGCCGCGTTTTGACCGATGGTGTATTCATTCGTATTTTTTTTGTTGGACTTCAAAAAAAATACGAATGCCCTCATCACTGCCGAGATTTGAGTTTAGTAAATGACCGAGATGACACTTTGAAGAAAAAACGGTATCTCGGTCAAAATCGGGACCTTAGTAAATATACCCCAGTGTGTCCGGAAATAGGAGGAGATAGCAATATATATAGTGAAGTACTGCTTATTATAAAGTGCAAAATTGGTTTATTTTCAAAGTGCAATATAAAACACTTGGTATCTTAATAACAAGGTGCAAAATCACATAAGTATAAAAACTGAAATCCACCACAGATCAGTGGACCCACGTACCAGAGTTTGTGGGGTGTCACAATGGCCCACCCAAAAACGCTTCCAGAATTGCTCCCCGGTGTATGCAGCAATAGACAGCGTGTTCCCTCTGGCTTCTGCAGGTACCTCCAATCAGTCACCTGATTGGAGGTACCTGCAGAAGCCAGAGGGAACAAGCTGTCTGTGGTGGATTTCAGTTTTTATACTTATGTGATTTTGCACCTTGTTATTAAGATACCAAGTGTTTTATATTGCACTTTGAAAATAAACCAATTTTGCACTTTATAATAAGCAGTACTTCACTATATATTGCTATCTCCTCCTATTTCCGGACACACTATATCTAAACGGAGAGGGGAAGGATTGGGAGAAAAACATTACCAAAACCTGCAGGAACAAAAGGAGTGTTATTACAAGCGCATTTGGGTGGCCAGTTGAAACACCCCACTATTTCTGGTACGTAGATCTGCTGCATTAAGGTGGATTCGAGTGTTATATTCCACACCATACCATATTTTCATCTAATTTATGCTTTGAACCTAATTGAACCCTACGGTACTTCACTATATACAGTTTTCTCTTTTCTTTCTGGGGTTATCGCTTATATTACTTGGAATGAAGAAGCATTGCCGAATAAGCTGTCTGTAGAAGGAAATTTCTACCTTGTTTTGGGACAAAGAACATTACCCCGAGTAACCCAGGGAGCGCACCTCAGCAAAATCGTAGAACTCCAATTGAACTTTTTTGGGAAATTGGTGACAATCCCAGCTGGGGGACTGCAGCACCTTTGAACTGAAGCGCCATCTGTACATTTTTGCTTAAGGCATTACGGTGTGTTGTATACTATATCACGGGCATTGTGGTATGTGGTATAATGTCTCAGGGTCATTGCGGTGTGTGTCATAATGTGTCACAGACATTGTATGTGTTATAATGTATCAGGGGCATTGCAGTGTGTAGCATAATGTATAACGGGCATTGCGATTCCTGTCATAATGTGTCGCAGGCATTACAGTGTGTGGCATAATGTGTCGGGGGCATTGCGGTGTGTGCATATTGTGTCATGCGCATTATTGTGTGCGGCATAATGTCTAAGGGCCATTGCAGTATGTGGCATAATGTATACTGGGCATTACTATAAGGAGGAAAAATGACAAATAATGTAAGGGGCATGAATTAGGATTATTTTTCTTTCCTGTGGTGGCTAACGTCTGGGCGTGCAGGTTGCAAAACTGGGGTATAAGTTAGTCCTTTTCCTGCAATGCCACGCCCCTTTATGCGAAGCCACGCACATTTCAACGAAGTCACACATCCTTTTTTTCCCTTTACTAGTGCCAATTATGGGGGATTTGGGGGGGGGGGGGGGGGGCGAAGAAGAATTTTTTGGCTTGAGGGAGAAAAATTTCTAGTTACGCCACTGCCCCCAAATTCTATGATTTAAGCTGTTTTTGAGGGTTTTTTTGTAAAAAAAAACCCCGAATCCAAAACACACCCAAATCCGACAAAAAAATTTCAGGGAGGTTTTGCCAAAACGCGTCCGAATCCAAAACACGGCCGCGGAACCGAATCCAAAACCAAAACCCGAAAAATTTCCGGTGCACATCTCTACTTAATAGTAATGGAGGTCCTTAAGTCTCCGTATTTCCCGCATATACTGTAGGTTCCTGCAGCTAGTCCAAGAGGGACCTCTGTCAGGAGAAGGACTCAACACTGTTGGTATTTCGGTCTTGCTACCTTATTTATGTTCATTACCTGAATCTCCAACTACTGTCACATGGTCACCAGTGTGTAAATTTCAGCTACCCTTGCTACCCATGGGCAGCGATTCCGGGCCTGAGCACCCACGGAAAATTTTAAGCACCCACCAGGTCCGTCCAGAGCAGGCACTACTTGTGCGCAGCCAGCCCACCCATCTTCACCCCTGACCGGCTAGTGATGTGACAAGCTGACATTACACCGTGCATCCCTCCCGCCCTCGTCTACCCGCCCTGCACTGTCTCCCACATCCGCCCGCCCTGCGCTGTCTCCTGCGTCCACGGTCAGCCGACAGCCCTTCAAACGCATGCAGGGACATTGGAAATGGGGGAGGGGGGGAGCTGGATGGAAGTGGGGGGCAGTGGACAGGGTTGGGAGGGAGGAACATTAGGCTGTAGAAGGCGGGACACTGGGCTGGACGAGGGAGAGACACTGTGACTGAACTGGCTGGGGGGTTCTTGCTGGGGGCAGCTAGGTGGGCTGGCAGGGTGGGAGTTACTGCAATGGGGGGCAGTAAGATGGTGGATGACATTGTGAATGGGTGGGCACTGGGCAGGATGGGAAGGGGGGCAGTAAGATGGGGAAAGGTGGGCTAGCTGAGATAGGGGGGGGGACACTTGGTTGGGGCAGCAGTATATGGGAGGACAGTGGGATGGTGAAGGAGCAGACACTGACTTGGGAACACTGACCTGCTGCTGGTACATTCGTGCCTGGCCACGCACACTTGCTGGCAATGAGCAAGACACCCAGCCCATGAAACCCCTGGCAACAAGTATGACACCCAGCACGTGAAACCCTTGGAGACGAGCAGGTAATTTAAAAGTAATGAGAAGCTTTACTGTAAGGCATAATGTATCACAGGCATTGCAGTGTGTGACATAATATGGTACAAGGGGCATTACTGTGTGGGGCTTAATATGGTGGAATTTATTTTTTTCCCTGTGGTGGCAGAGGTCTGTTGGTGCAGGGTCAAAAACTGGGGTGTATGGTAGTCTTTTCCTGCAAGGCCATGCCCATTTTAGCGAGACCACGCCCCCCTCACCGGCATGCATCACAAGATTGAGCACCCACTAGTAAAAACAAACTTGGTTATCTGAACTACTTGTACTGGTTCACCTCTCACGCCCTCTTACATTTCAGTCTAGTTTCAGTTAGTGTGGTCCATGCTTTAAACTAGTTATAGTTTTCGTCCCCCCACCCCCAACCTCTTTGCAGTGCAACATGGTCTTGCTAAGAAACAAAATGACACCTTGTTGGATCACATCTTAGCATTAATTGAGCATAGTGGTTAGCTGTACTGCTTCTCTGCCATGAGGTCGTGAGTTGACCCCATACTGTAAGAGCATACTAGTAGGTTAATTGGCTTCTGACAAAAATGA
Organism: Pseudophryne corroboree; assembly: GCF_028390025.1. Lineage (NCBI taxonomy): Eukaryota > Metazoa > Chordata > Amphibia > Anura > Myobatrachidae > Pseudophryne > Pseudophryne corroboree. The sequence goes on from NC_086446.1 coordinate 662,111,146, forward strand.
ACCATAGTGTGTACGTGCACCACATCAGTGGGTAGGACCTGATGTGAATGAGATATTCTCTATAAAGTGCTGCGTAATATGTGTGCTTTATATAAATAACTGTAAATAAACAAAATAATAGAATCAGGATAGGCTGATGCATCAACAAAGAGTGAAAGGAGAGAGAGCGCCAACGTGCGCAAATGTAGTAATACATGGGCAATGAAATACAATACGGTTACACTAATGCCCTACCATCACAGCTCTGACATATATATATATATATATATATATATATATATATATATATATCTTTGTCCTATGTTGTTTTTATGATACAAGCTCTTAAGGCCAGTACTGACGGGAGAGATGTGTGCTGAGCGATCTTAACACAGACCGCTCAGCAGTCAGCACACATCTCTCCTCCTGCTCAGCACAGCGCGATGTGTGCTGAGCGAGGGGGGCGCTCACTTCACACAGCGCTGAAGTGAGCGACCCGCTAGATTGAGCCTGCATGCAGGCTCAATCTAGCACCGACGATAGCGATGTGCGGGGCCGCGCATCGCTATCGCTGGGGGTGCACACGACTGATCCGTGCTTAAAATCTAAACAATCTAGCCAGATTGCTTATATTTTAAACATGGATCTCTCCGTGTGTACCCCCCTATATGAGTGGTGATGGGGGTTGTTTACACCTCTCCCGGGCCCCTAGACAAGCCTGGGCCTGGGTATTTTGTACCTACTAGTGATGCACTGTTCCGCCACTGATCAGTGGGGGTCATTCCGACCCGATCGCTTGCTGCAGTTTGTCGCAGCGATCGGGTCAGAACTGCGCCGGCGCATGGCAGCTTTTGTTACCTAGCGATCACCTCTGAGACAGAGGCGGTCGCTGGGCGGCAGGGGGCTGAACAGCGGAGTTAAGCCACCATTTAGGGGGAGCGGTCCGGCCAACGCAGGCATGGCCGGACCATTGGGGGGGGCGAGCCGCGGCGGCTGCGTGACGTGTCACGCAGCTGCTGCGGCAGCAACAAATAACTCCTGCCCAGCCGCAGGAGCTGCGCCGGCCGGGAGTTACTCCTAATATACAAAGGCATCGCCACTGTGCGATGTGTTTGTATTTGTGCAAGGGGGGGGGGGGGGACTGATATGCGGGGTGGACTAGCCCTGTGCTGGGCGTCCCCCCGCATGTCAGGGAACATGATCGTAACTGTGCTAAATTTAGCACAGCTACGATCAACTCGGAATGACCCTCAGTGTCTCTGGCTGATAAGATACATAGTGTAATACTATATCTCACTGTTCCACTTTATTTACAAGATAACATTATTGGGAATCCCATTCGCTTTTCCTTGCAGCCTGATTTCCCCAGTGAGCTTCCAGAACTGACTGCATGTCGCCTCCAGCAATCCCATGAGGTAAGTCAGGAGGCACCAGGGATGCTACTAGCAGTCAGAAAAGAGCAGATGGGTATCCCCAATATTGTTTCCTTCCGTGAACAAGGAACAGAAGACTTCCCTATTCCCAAGGTTCCTGTCACCTGGGGCTAACCCTTAGTACATCTCTGTACAATTGAAGCTGTGATGATGGTTATCGCCATAATTCTGTGCAGGTGGAGAGGCTGATAACTGATATTGCCACATTCTGTCTATGCCACCGATCAAACCTATTTTAGCATCATATGTAATATGCAAAATATTGTCTCCATATTTCTGCAGCTATATCTTCACCATCCCACCTCTTTCCTGCATTCACTGGACCTGATTCAGAGGTGCTTGTAATGCAAGCGGCCGATGTCAGTCTGCTCATACATCCGAGTTGCACTGTGCCATGCCTTCAGGTGGTCATCGCTGGGAGATGTAGATGAGTCTGGGCGCAGATCCTTGCAAGTTTGATGGGCGTTACAGGGTGGTAACAGGAGTGGAGACTATTCAGACGTGAGCATATCGTAGTCAGCAACAGCGTCTAAAGATAGTTGTACGGACACTGGCGGCCATGTTCAGACGGACATTCTGCACCTCCATAGGGTAATACAATGTCCGATGGTGCAATCGATTGTGGATCCTTGTGCTCAAAGCGGAGGATTAGCGCTGCAGACGTTCAGTGTCTCAGTAGGCTACAACATTAGCATAAAGATGCGGTAACTGCAGGAAAAGTCGTGCCTGCAACCGCAATGGTAGCGTCTAGTTTCTCTTCGTGGAGAGGACCTTTCCCATAACCCCCTGGGTGCATGTCACAATCTATTTGGAATAGTAAAGTGTGGTGAGCGAAGCGGAGTGAGACACCGAGTCCAAAGTGTGCCAAACGAAGCGTGGCGAGCATCCAATGCTGCATAGAAAAAAAAAATCCCCCAAACGAACGGAGAACGAAGAAGACATTTCGGTGCTGTAAGGGCGGAAGTTCTCTCCTGCCCTCTCGTTTTGTCACGTCCAGGTCCTTAGCACGAAGGCAACATAGACACAACCCAACTGCAATAGTGTCCACCTCTGTATAGACTCTCTGTGAGAGGCTGATATGTTCTTGCTGTCTGCTGGTGGCTCTCTCAGCACAGCCCTGTGCCCCTGACCTGCTGCAGACTGCAATTGTGCATGTGCAGTATCAGATTGGTATAACTTGAAATTTGGCTTTCCCATATCAATCCAAAATATCTGTACTAGATTGCCGATTTGCCATCCCTGCTTTGATAGCAGACATGACTAGTAAATCGTAAAATGAAAAAAGCAGACATGTAATACACCCACTTTTTTTTCAAGGCTCTTTTAGCTCTTGAATTAATATAGTGTAAATGCAATTCATTAGCATGTCAATGGAATTCTGCTTGCTTATTCCCAGATGGCTGCTCATAGGGGGTAATTCTGAGTTGATCGCAGCAGCAAGTTTGTTAGCAATTGGGCAAAACCATGTGCACTGCAGGGGGGCAGATATAATATTTGCAGAGAGAGTTAGATTTGGGTGGGTTATTTTGTTTCTATGCAGGGTAAATACTGGCTGCTTTATTTTTGCACTGCAATTTAGATTTCAGTTTGAACACACCACACCCAAATCTATCTCTCTCTGCACGTGTTATATCTGCCTCCCCTGCAGTGCACATGGTTTTGTCCAATTGCTAACAAACTTGCTACTGCGATCAACTCAGAATTAGGCCCATAGGGGGTAATTCCAAGTTGATCGCAGCAGGATTTTTTTTAGCAGTTGGACAAAACCATGTGCACTGCAGGGGAGGCAGATATAACATGTGCAGAGAGAGATAGATTTGGGTGGGTTATTTTGTTTCTGTGCAGGGTAAATACTGGCTGCTTTATTTTTACACTGCAAATTAGATTGCAGATTGAACACACCACACCCAAATCTAACTCTCTCTGCACATGTTATATCTGCCTCCCCTGCAGTGCACATGGTTTTGCCCATCTGCTAAAAAAAAATCCTGCTGCGATCAACTTGGAATTACCCCCATAGTTAGGTTCAGATGCATTACAAACAAATGCAAAAGCCCTGTAATTATGTGTGATAATACGATCATTTTAGAGGAACACATTAGGTTATAGTACTAGACAGTTAGGGCAGGTTCATAAAAGAACACAATACATTGCTGTAAACACTTTCTGTAACATTTCACCACTATTTTGGTTTTGTTTTTTTAAATATTCCAAAATATGTTTTCAGCATGAACCATAAATGACTGTACTTTGGGATGAGATTATATCTAATTTGGTTTGCTCTGGGCCAACTTGTCCATACTGGTTCCTAGTAAAAGGATTGGCTCGGCTACAGTCACAAAATTGCAGCCTGTGCAGAGTGTGTGTGTGTGGGTAACACAGTAGCTGCACTTTCACCAACTGGTATGATGTCACTACATACAGGACTTCTTATATTTAACAATACAAAGCCTTGGAATGTTAGCTACATCTAGCCCATGTCTTCTTAACAGTTTTCTTTTACACAGATATAAGAAGAAAGAGGGGTTTTGTTTTTTTTATAATAAAGACTACAAGGCAACACTTGACAATCCAGTAAAACCTGTGTCTCACTAGCTGGTCAAGTGGATTAGTAAATTGTACCAGCCTTTCCCATACTTACTGTTGCAAACTTGCAAAAAGGTGAAGGTTGGGCCAAAATAGCTAAAGGGGGGTATACACGGAGATCCGTGCTTAAATTCTAAGCAATATGACTAGATTGTTTAGAAATTAAGCACTGATCTCTCCATGCGTATGCCCAATAGCGATGCGCGGCGCGATCACCTGTGTTAGATTGTACCTGCAGGCCAATCGCTCATTTCACCCCCCTCGCTCAGCTCAGCACACATCGCGCTGTGCTGAGTGGGGGGAGAGATGTGTGCTGAGTGGTCTGCGTTAAGGGCCGTATTCACGGCCCGATTTGGGGAGAGATGTGTGCTGAGCGGTTTGCTCAACACACATCTCTCCCCCTGCTCGGCACAGCGCGATGTGTGCTGAGCGTGCGGGGGGGGGGGGGGGAGAGACGGGAGGGCCGCTCATTTCACCCCGCTGGTGAAATGAGCGACCTGCTAGATTGAGCCTGCATGCAGGCCAATCTAGCACCAGCAATAGTGATGCGCGGGGCTGCGCATCGCTATCCCTGTGAGGGCTACACACAGAGAGATCACTGCTTAAAATCTAAGCAATCTAGTCAGATTGCTTAGATTTTAAGCGTCGATCACTCCGCGAGTACCCCCTTATAGATCACTCAGCACACATCTCTGGGGAAATCTCCCCATGTGTACGGGGCTTAACATGCTTTGCTAATTCACTATCTCATGTTAACAGTTGGCTACTATTTGTATTTCTTTTATGAATGTATTTAAAATGTAATGGTCATGTACAGTGGAGATAACTATTTTGTGTACTAAACCATTATTCATTAGAATAAAGCCTAGCAATATACTACCAACTTCTATTATAATGATAGTGTTTCTAGAAGTTCCTGGTGAATGGGCTGAATACTGCCTCCTCCTCCAAAATCACTGTCTTCATGGTGAATAGATGGGCCGAATACTGCCTTCTCCTCCAAAATCACTGTCTCCATGGTGAATAGATCATGGGCTGAGTACTGCCTCATCCTCCAAAATTGCTGTCTCCAAAATCACTGTATCCATAGTGAATAGATGGGCTGAATACTGCCTCTTCCTACAAATTGCTGCCTCCATAGTGAATAGATGGGCCGAATGCTGGCTCCTCCTCCAAAACTCCTTTGTATCTTCGTGACAAGTACACATAAATGGGAAGATTTCCTAAAGCTTCTACAGCATACTTGCCTACTCTCCCGGAATGGCCAGGAGGCTCCCGAAAATCGGGTGACCCTCCCGGCCCCCCGGAAGAGCAGGCAAGTCTCCCGATTCGTGGGGACCCCCCTGCCCGTCCGCCCACTTAGTGTGTAAAGTGGGCGGTCCGGGCAGTTGATGACGCGATTCTTGCTGAATCGCGTCATTATAGCCACACCCCCTGCAGTGTAATGCCGGTGATCGCGGCATTACAGAGCGGGGGCGTGGCTTAAAAGAGGCATCATCATGACCCCGCCCTTGCTCCGCCCCACCATTTCTCCGTCCCGCCTCCGGCCCACCCCCTCCACGACGTCACAGCCTCCCCTGCCCGCCCTCTGAGCTGACCTGGCTGCTCTCTCCCGCAGAGAGCAGCCAAAATGTAGGTAAGTCTGTTCTACAGCAGACAAGTGAAGGGGTTGCCCATAGCAACCAATCAGATTAACTATGATTTTCTAGACTGCAACAGAGAAATGATAGCTAGAGTCACAGAACAAATTTAGATGCACGGTTTCAAAAATATAAGGGGTGTTCCCTAATGCTTACTGGGAGGTAACAGGCGGATGGCTAAAGAGACGCACAGAGAAACCATAGAAACTGCATGTCCTATAGGGCTAGTGCAAGTTAAATGGGGCGCTGGATAGGGCATTTGAAGACACACCAGACGGTAACGCAGTGTTGTGAGTAGGTGTCTCAGCCATTGTACATTTGGGTGCACAGATGTACACCAGGGCAGAACGTTGTAGCAGCAAATGCAAGACTGGCAAAAGCCACAGAGATGGACGCTACAGCCCCAGGCCCTAACATGCTCCAGCGTTTCATTTATGTCACAGTATAATTATAATCTTCAGTAGAACCCAACTGAATGGTTAGAATTTCTTACCCCAAATTCATTTTATTCACAGAAATATTTAGAGAGAAAAAATGTAGCTGCATTTATTTTTTTAAGATTTTGTTTTCCCCTAAAACTTATTTCAGATATCTCAGTTTACTTTAAAGTAAATATCACACACACACACACACACACACACACACACACACACACACACACACACACACACACACACACACACACACACACACAATGAGCACATAAAAAATGTCTACACTTTATTTACTGTTTAAGCAATTAGAGGAAGATCTACTTATGACTGGGAGTCTATAATTTTCTTTCCTGGCACTGCAATTACAGTATTAATTGATTTAAGTAATTACAGACATTGGTATATTTGGAATTGTATAAAGTCGTCTTTGAAGACGCACAACTGTGTGCCTAGAGGTGTTAAGTGGTGGATGAGCTTAATTTCCCCCTGCCAGGGGGCTCTGAAAGTATCACTTCACTGCTGGGCCCTCTGGCAGTAGAAGGGTGAATGCAACTCAGAGAAAAACAGCTTTTCATTCAGGACGGGTTAGTTATATTGTGTTTGAACGGATGTTCTCAAGGTTTCTGTGGCTCTGGCTCCAGCCTCACAGCGCTGACATTTCATGTGCCAAAGTGTTTCTCTTGATAGAAGCTTTAACGCAAAGCATCTCCCAGGCAGCGCTGAGAGGCTCTAAAACCGTCCCAACCATTCTTTTGTTCCAAGCCGATCCTCCCGCCTCTGTACACACATACAGGATTACGCCATCAGGACCAAGACAATACACAATTAATCCTCTCCCTCTCTCCCTGGGAACCGCAAAGATTGGACATGAAAGATGGGGGTCCTGCCAGGAAGGGACAGCTCCAGTCTGGAAGGGATGCTTTGTACATTGTGAGGTGTCGCTTAATCAGACATAAGTGCAGTTGTGTAGCCCACTACCTAATTATATCAGTCTTCCACTAGTGTCTAGATTGCAGGTGCCTCTTTTTTATTATGTCATGCAGAGTTAGAGAATATATAAAAGATATCACTACCAAACATATTAAATAAGTTTAAATAACATTTTATGTTAGAAACAGTTCTAAATATCAGACTCATACACCATACTTTGTTTCATTGATTTAGAACGTGCAGTGTTTTGTCAGATTGTTAGCTTACTTTATTCAGATAATAAATATGTTCAGACAATGTGCTCACTCTGTGTTCCAAGCGGCTCTGAAAATACTGAGGCACCAGACAGTTAATTCTGGCACTTGCAGTGCAGTATTATCAGCGGATCAGAGCTGTAAAACCATGCTGTATCTACCAAACAGACCCAGTAGGCACAATACTTTGGCAGTTTTGTCCTAGGCAATACAAAAATGCGACTTTATAATGAATTTACTGTGGAGCGTAACATTCAGTCAGCACATCCCCCAGGTACAGCAAAGATCTGTAGGGGACCCAGCAATGCTCTCCATCGGGGCGTAACTCTGTAAGGCAACAGAGTCATCTGCCGCCGGGCTCCTGCTCTGAGGGGGGGCACCTCTCCTCCCATTCTGTGACACCATTGAATTATGTTAATTGATAGCTGCCGCTATCTCTTCAGTGGCCGACTTCCTCACTGGTCCCTGCACCTTACAAATCACACCCTCTTTATTATACTGTAGATACACATTTTACAAGTGTCATACCCAGGATTAGAGCAACGACCTATTACACTGGAAGCAGACACCTTGCTTATGAAGCTGTTTGCTCCTGTATAGGAAATATGAGAATTCTAAAGTATATGAAGTTACTTCTCTGACACATAAATTAATTTAGTTAGAATTCTCATACTTACTGTTCGGGAGCAAATAGCTCCATCAGTAAAATGTCTGCTGTCATTGTATAGATTTTTTTTCAGAACACTCCATACACTAACTAACTAAAAAAAAAAAAAAAAAATATATATATATATATATATATATATATATAATATAGAAATATATATAGAGAAATATGTGAAAGTGCGGCACTCCAGACTACTTCAATAACGAGACTACAGGCAGTAAGATGAAAGCAACGTTTCAATGTTTAACACATTGTCTTCAGGCTAACAAACATACATAAAACAACACTCACCTATATAGTGATCTCACCCCAGTGACTAGCGCCATCGATCCGGAAACGGGATTGCAGCCCGCCCAGGAACGCTGACGTCATCATAGTGCTCCCATCACCAAGGCAACATATCAACAAGCATAGGCTGCATAAAAAAGACATGTACATTATCATAGGCTTAATTTCATTATTACTTATTGCACAAATACAAGCCTATCTTAACTCATATTATTACTTGTTGCACAGATACTTAGTTGTATATTAAAGCCTATCGAAGCACATATGATGCAAACCAATATATACATGAAGAGAAATACTAGGCAACACACAGGGCACAAATAATCGGGCAAGAGCATGTCTGGAAAATTTATACCAAACAGCTCAAACCCAAATGCTCATTTAGACCGTGTGGAGACACTGTATCCAACCGCTGAATCCATTGGGCCTCAAGTTGCAATAATCTCAAACCTCTATTGCCCCCTCAAAGGGAGGGCTGGACCTGGTCAATCATCCTATACTTCAGGGATGTCAGTGAATGTCGGGCACTAGCAAAGTGCCGTGCCACCGGCTGCTCACTTTTGCCAGAGGCTATGGCAGCTTTAATGGCTGACCTGTGGGCTGTCATACGCTCCTTAAACGCCCTCTCCGTTTTGCCTATGTATGACAGTCCACAGGGGCACAGCAGCTGGTAAACAACAAACCTGGAACTACACAGCAAACGATATCTAATTTGGTAAGTTTTACCAGTGTGTGGATGCTGGAAGGTGCTACCTGAAATCAAATATAGACAGGTCGTACAGGTACACTTGTAACAACCTTTTCTTCCCCCAGATACCAAAGATTGTTGTCCTGGGTCATAGACATCTGATTTGACTAATATGTCCCGTAAATTTCCAAGGCGTTTATAACATGGCATAAGTTTGGTATGTGTCAATGGCAAATCAGGATCCGATTGGATCTAGTGCCAATGTTTTTTAACTGACCCTCTAATAGAATTACTGACCGAGTGAAAACTATTCACCCAAGGTAACACACTATCCTGGTCTTTACTTTTTTGTTGATGTAATAACTGTTGGCGATCTAATGCCATGGCCTTGTTTTTAGCCTGATTTAACAACAAAGGATCATAACCTCGCTCCAGAAATTTTTGGGACATGTTTTCGATGTGTTCAACGGCTAGCTCCGGATCAGAAGTGATCCGTTTGGCCCGCAGAAATTGAGAATAGG